>NC_134484.1:207355202-207573113 GCF_040206685.1 Ascaphus truei | reverse complement strand
TTTCACCCTCTCTCTGTGTCACCCTCTCTCTGTGTCACCCTCTCTCTCTCTCACCCTCTCTCTCACCCACTCTCTCTCACCCACTCTCTCTCACCCTCTCTCTCACCCACTCTCTCTCACCCACTCTCTCTCACCCACTCTCTGTCT
The DNA here is from genome assembly GCF_040206685.1 of Ascaphus truei. NCBI lineage: Eukaryota > Metazoa > Chordata > Amphibia > Anura > Ascaphidae > Ascaphus > Ascaphus truei. Next base: position 207,572,966 of record NC_134484.1, on the reverse strand, counting down.
CTCTCACCCATTCTCTGTCTCTCTCACCCACTCTCTGTCTCTCTCACCCATTCTCTGTCTCTCTCACCCACTCTCTGTCTCTCTCACCCACTCTCTCTCTGTCTCTCTCTCCCTCTCTCTCTCTCTGTCTCTCTCATCCTCTCTCTCTCTCTGTCTCTCTCACCCTCTCTCTCTCTCTCTGTCTCTCTCACTCTCTCTGTGTCTCTCTCACCCTCTCTCTCTCTCTGTCTCTCTCACCCTCTCTCTCTCTCTCTGTCTCTCTCACCCTCTCTCTCTCTCTCTGTCTCTCTCACCCTCTCTCTCTCTCTGTCTCTCTCACCCTCTCTCTCTCTCTGTCTCTCTCACCCTCTCTCTCTGTCTCTCTCACCTCTCTCTCTCTGTCTCTCTCACCCTCCCTGTCTTATCTTAACTGCCATATACCTACACCGAATGAACCTACCCTTCTTTCTTCCAGATCTGACTCAAGTTTCACACGGGAGACCTCGGAAGACAGGTAAGGAACACCTCCCCTCCAGTATAATACCTTGAGGGACTGCGGATCAGGTAAGATCCCAGGCGGGATTGCTGCTTTAGAAATTGTGAAGAGGCGGCGTCCTGACACTGGTTAAGGGGTTCAGAATCATTCACATCTGGGTTTTTTTTGTTCGATTAGTGAGGTCAACACACACACACACACAACTATGTAACAAGGACTAATGGTAGTAAGTATAAGTGTACTACAATAAATAAACTGTTATGTAAAAAAAAAAAATGTCCCAGTTTTTCATTTTCAAAATCTGGTCACTATATATATATATATATATATATATATATATATATATACACACACACACACACACACACACACACACACACACACACACACACACACTTACTTTCACTATTAAGACACACTTACTTTCACTATTATGCTTGTGCCAGTCCCCCATGTGCGGCTGATAACTGGGACAGGAGGAGGAGGGGCTGTCTGTGTGCAGGGAAGGCCCCGCCCCCGCTGCAAGCAGAGATCACACAGAAACAGCAGCACGTAGCCTGTGAGCTGCTTGGCCGCCCGTGCACAGCTCTGCCTGCCCCCAGGCTTCCCCGCACGCAGCCTGCGCCCCCCCTAAATAATCTTGCACCCCCCCAAGGGAGCGCACCCCCCTGTTTGCGCCCCGTTGCATTAACATACCATAATAGACCCAGGTATGATATTAAATTAATACAGATGAAGTCTCCGGTTTTGGCTTACCCTTCACAAATGCTCCATGGGCAGTCTGACGGCTGCCTTCAGGGGGATTTGTATCTCCCCATGGCACACTTTCACCAGTGATGGCTTGGTAAAAGATGAGTGAAGTGCGTGCATGCTTTATGTGCGCATGGTGCTGGGTGGGTTCCCACACGGGATCCGCGAGGAGGGCAAGCCACAACCGGAGACTTCATCTGTAGATATTTGTCCTAATGTTGTGCAACCATGAATGTGGATCAAAAACAAAGACCCTATAAACTAGCTAGGGTCAGATTAACAAAAACAATAACAGTGTAATTCAAAAGTAAAATACAGCACAAAATATAGATATAAGGAAACGAAGTGGAGTGAGACTGTGTATTTTCTTTAAGGTTATTATATATCTCATTGTTACAAGCCAATAAATATAAAAATCCAAGTTTACCCTTAGTGCATTGGTGAATAAACCAGAAGGAGTAAACTAGCTCTGCTAAGTGACAGGACCAATATGTCAGTAACCCTTGGCCACCCATTTCATTCAGAAACACATGCTCAAAAAATGACAGAGTCTGTTGGACCCAGATTGACCTCATCAGCCATCTTCGGACCAACATACTGTTTCGGCTAAGCTTAATCTAAAGCTTAACCGCAATTGTTCGGGGCTTTTTTTTTAAGCCGCCGAACTTGGCCGCGTGCCAGCCGCATCTTGCAGCCGCGCGCGGCCGTTTCTCCCGATCAACGCTAATGGCGCTGAACAAAGAAAGCGCCTGCGGCGTTGAAAAAAAAAAAAAAAGCCCGTGTCTGCACGCGGTTTAAAAATAGCCGCGGTGGCAGCCACTTTAGACTAAGGGCGGCCGCCACTGTATAAGACAATCATGCAAAATCATAGCAGCAAATCATACTACTGTATATTTACAGCACCAAGGTTTTAGAGGTTTACAGTGGCATTTTGGGAACTAATATAATATGCACTTGCTGGAAAAATCTGCTTTAACAAAATATTATGTCCTTTTTTGTAATAGATAATTGAAGGGAGTTGACAAATTTATGATACTGTAGAATTGAAGCCAAAATGTGTCAGTTTTCCTTAAACTTATGTTGTATGCATTTACTAACTGTGCTAAATGTAAAAACAAATCTTTTATTTGTATTCACTTTTGGCACAAGATGGTGTTCCTTGTTTTTCAGTCTCAATCTGTAAATAATTTATGTTGTGTTTCCTGATCCAAAAAGATAGGTTGAACTTGATGGACGTACATCTTTTTTCAACCTCATCTACTATGTAACTAAACATCTGTGCTGAATCTAGAACTGAAACATTGTCAATATAGCAAGGACTTAAAAATAATGTACTTGGTGGGGGATATCTGGTTGTATTTTTATTTTATTTATTTATAAAAATATTTTACCCGGAAGTAATACATTGAGTGTTAGCCCTCGTTTTCAAGTATGTCCTGTGCACAGAGTTACTGTATGACAATACATGGTTACATTAAATGAACAGGATTATGCAGTCAATTCATAGACATTTCATGGACAGATAGAGTTGGAAAATTGAGTACACAGTATAAAAGGGCTGGAGAGTTTCAGATGGAAATAGAGAAGCTTTAACACCACCAAATATCAGCGAATGGCAATAAACGGCTCAAACCATTTAGCTGCACCAAAGGCTTTCCGCCTTTGGAGTGACTCAATGTACACTGAAGGAGTTCAGATTGAATACAGCTGTGGATTCAAAGTCCTTTGACTTCCTGGGTCATTAAAATTCCAGTGGGTGAAGTTGACATTCCGCAAATTACAAAAACATTTTAACCCTTAGCATGCTGGTTCTGTGGAGAGGGGATCAGCTCTTGGGTAACCTAATCAGGCGTCCGCCTTTGGGGTGAGATGTACACTAAAGGGCATGTAGGGTAGCATTCCTATTTGTTGGTTTCTGGTAGAGCGAAGTAGTAATAATACCATATTTTACCTGCACTGGAACGTTAAAAAAATGAAATCTGTTGTTTGATGAAGGAAGTAGTGAATTTGATTGTGTTGTTCAAAGCATTCTGGTAGTCAACCAACTCTAATTGCCTCTTGTATCTAACCTAAAGCAGCTTTTTTATAGAATAAAGTGCAACAATAACAGGAGAAAGTCAACCGGTGGGGATCCTGTACAGTCAAAAGTAAAAGATGTTTGTATATCTATGACATCTTTACACTTTAAAGCCAAGACCTTTCTCCCCCAAGAAAGTCAATGGGATCCTAAGTGTAAGAATACATTTTTTTAAGAGATTTTTTTTAAACTGTGTAATATACTGTAACAATCAATCAAAAAAGAGGCAAATATGATGGGTCTGTAAGGTTGGTAATTTAAATAAGGATTAGTAAAAAAAAATTTTATTCCAAAGTTTTTTATTGGAAACAACTAGGTACAGTTACCGATTGCACAGTGTCATGGGCACACGACTTGGATTAGTAATTTTTAAGAAAGTCATACTGCTTTTGTCAAACCATGTATATAATTTTGCCATTTGTAACATATCTTTAAATGCTTTTTAGAATATCTATTTAGGTGGGGCCAAAGTCCAAATATCTGTAATTAATTGTTTATAATTGCTTATTTCTCTATTGCATGTAATCTACAACTGCCAACCCTGTTTTTTTTTTTTTTAGTAAAGGAATAATTCTGAGATACACCATTTAAAGCCTCCATCTTCTATATTTTAAGGGGAGATTACCCCTTAGTGGTTTAATAGAGCACTGCCTGTATTTTACAGACAACTCTCGTCTTTGTTCTTTTAACATGATGAACAGTGTCACAAATCACTATAGCAAAAATGATTTGTGATACACAAATCATACATACAAACTATTGAACTGTTGGTACAGTTCAAATGAGAAAAGAGCATAGCTACAGTGGCAGCCGACCTGAGTCTAAGTCGGCTAGATCCGCGGCTCTCAGATTATCCGGGTTAGGTGCGGTTTCCTGTTTGTTTCGCCCGGAGTGAACTGCGTTATTTTAGCGCTCGTGATTTTAGCATTTTATTCTCGTAGTCTGCAATACTGCAATGCCGTGTAAAAACTCAGGGGGGCGTTTGCGAGCTGTTGTCTTGGAAGTCTAATACCTTTGCGGTTCAACCTACGTCAGTACACAGTCTGTGTGTGCGCGCGCAGTAATTGTGAATTTCCATATTAAAAGTATACATGCATTTGCAGTGCTGTGCTGCTGTACAGTATGTCTCATTTGAAAATTGTTGAAACGCATAGGCGTGTACAGTACTGTAACAGTGTCACATTACAGCATATACAGCGCTCTCCCCTCGCTCAGGATAATTAACTGCACTGCAGGGTAATTCAACTTCTTATCTTCTCTAAAATGCAGTACATCTCTCCCACACCATTCCTTTGAACGTGTGTCTGGTTTCAATCACATTCCTGCTTCACAGCAGGTGATTACTACGCATGCGCCTGTTACTTCGCCCACCACTGCTTGCTTGCTTGAGTGACCAAAATTTTTTTTTTTTATTGTAATTTTTTTTTCTCCACAAGCCTGCAAAAACCATCTTACTGTATTACGATATTCAACCTGTGCTGTAGCTTTTGACTGCGACCCTGTACGTTTGACTGCACATGGTTGATTTGTGTGCTTTTTACTGTACGTACTGTATTTGGAGGTGTATTATTATGATGAACTGTCTTTTGAAATTAAAGTATGTCTTTATCTTTGAACTTCATGCAGCTGTACCCTGTATTCCCCTCCCACATGAACACACACAAGGCTAGCTCAAGGATTTGAAATTGCACGGAGTCGTTAATTTTCTGAATCTTGACATTGTGTTCTTAATCCGTCCATAGCCAAGCTACAAAGCCTCACTGCGCCTGTGTGTAATGCTTTTTGAGATGGGAGCTAACTGCTTACTGCGCATGACTCACCCAACCCCCCCTCTCCACAGAGTCGTTCATTTTCAGAATCTTGACATTGTGTTCTTAATCCGTCCATAACCGAGCTACAAAGCCTCACTGAGCCTGCGTGTAATCCTTTTTGAGATGGGAGCTAACTGCTTAATGCACATGACTCACCCAACCCTCCCCTCTCCACAGAGTCGTTCATTTTCTGAATCTTGACATTGTGTTCTTAATCCGTCCATAGCCAAGCTACAAAGCCTCACTGCGCCTGCGTGTAATCCTTTTTGAGATGGGAGCTAACTGCTTACTGCGCATGACTCACCCAACCCCCCCTCTCCACAGAGTCGTTCATTTTCAGAATCTTGACATTGTGTTCTTAATCCGTCCATAACCGAGCTACAAAGCCTCACTGAGCCTGCGTGTAATCCTTTTTGAGATGGGAGCTAACTGCTTAATGCACATGACTCACCCAACCCTCCCCTCTCCACAGAGTCGTTCATTTTCTGAATCTTGACATTGTGTTCTTAATCCGTCCATAGCCAAGCTACAAAGCCTCACTGCGCCTGCGTGTAATCCTTTTTGAGATGGGAGCTAACTGCTTACTGCGCATGACTCACCCAACCCCCCCCCCCCCCTCCACAGAGTCATTAATTTTCAGAATCTTGACATTGTGTTGTTAATCCGTCCATAGCCGAGCTACAAAGCCTCACTGCGCCTGTGTGTAATTCTCTTTGAGATGGGAACTAACTGCTTACTGCGCATGACTCACCCAACCCCCCCTCTCCACAGAGTCGTTCATTTTCAGAATCTTGACATTGTGTTCTTAATCCGTCCATAACCGAGCTACAAAGCCTCACTGAGCCTGCGTGTAATCCTTTTTGAGATGGGAGCTAACTGCTTAATGCACATGACTCACCCAACCCTCCCCTCTCCACAGAGTCGTTCATTTTCTGAATCTTGACATTGTGTTCTTAATCCGTCCATAGCCAAGCTACAAAGCCTCACTGCGCCTGCGTGTAATCCTTTTTGAGATGGGAGCTAACTGCTTACTGCGCATGACTCACCCAACCCCCCCCCCCCCCTCCACAGAGTCATTAATTTTCAGAATCTTGACATTGTGTTGTTAATCCGTCCATAGCCGAGCTACAAAGCCTCACTGCGCCTGTGTGTAATTCTCTTTGAGATGGGAACTTTAAGGCTTTGTTTACGGCAACGATTTGGAAAATCCCTTCTCGAATTTGATTTGCACAGAGCATCACCTCTCTATGCGCCTGTGTGTAATCCTCTTTCGGATGGGAGCTAGTTGATTCCTGCTCTTGCGCCTGTAACTTCACCCACCACTGCTTGCTTGAGAGCCCCCCAATTTTTTTTTTAATTATGATTTTTTAACTGTTATTTTATCCACAAGCCTGCAAAAACAATCTTGATATTACGATATTCAATCTGTGCGTTTGCCTGCACATGGTTGATTTGTGTGCTTTTTATGTACTGTATTTGGGGGTGTAGGGATCAAATTACAGTACTATGATTAACTGCCTTTTGAAATTACTATACTGTACTCCACTCTACAGTATGTACAGTAATTTCTTTGAACTGCTGCACAACTAATCCTTCATCCCTCCCCCACGCACACACAAACTCTTATCGACAGACACCTCCACAGAGTCATTAATTTTCTGAATTTAATCATTGTGTTTTTAATGTGTCCCTAGCCGAGCGTCAATCGCCTCACTGCACCTGCGTATACTCTAATCCTCTTTGAGATGGGAGCTTGCTGCTAACTGCGAATGAGTCACCCAACCCCCCTCCACAGAGTCGTGACTTTTCTGAATATTGCCATTGTGTTCTTAATCCGTCCATAGCCGAGCTACAAAGCCTCACTGCACCTGTGTGTAATCCTCTTTGAGATGGGAGCTAGCTGATTACTGCACATGACTCACCCAAACCCCCCCCAACCCTTTGAGGCTTTGTTTACGGTAACGCTTTGGAAAATCCCTTCTCGAATTTGAAATGTAAATCTGATTTGCACAGCATTGTGTGAATTGAGAGTTAAACGTTTACTGATTCATGTTGTTTTGTCATTCATTCTTATTCATTGGTGTACTGTGGGTGTGGGGGGGGTGGGTGTTGTCAATGATTATGATTAGCAGGAATGTAAATAAATATTTATTTTATTTTATCAGGAACCAAAATATACAAATAATACATAATGCAGTCTTTATTAAGTTCTTCTTGCAGATTGAAATTGGATAAACATTTAGAAAACATTTGTAAAACATGGATAAACATGAATAATGCACATTTATAAGAATATTATTTAATAATATATACTGTAATGTATTATATATATATATATATATATATATATATATATATATATATATATATATATATATATATATATATATATATATATATATATATATATATATATATAGTAAGAGAAGGAAAAGCCCCAAACAGAAGCACTCTAGTATACCTATGAAGTACAAATTCAGATTATCTTTATTTAACGGTTGTCACAGAACAGAAGTTAATAAAAGCACAGAAAATGTTTAAAATGAGGCATGGATCCCCTGTACGTAACAAAACTTGACAAAAATCCTCCAGTAGTTAAATCCCTATGGGAGTAAAACCAATATCAAAATTGACAAGAATAACACTCTAAAGTACCTGACAAGGTTGACAGAGTAGTTCAGAAAACGGGTACTGTAAGACCATACTGTTGTGCTGAACTGTACTGTACATGTTTTGACCTGCTGTACTTAAATAAAGGAGATGTTGTTGTGTGTTTTTTAACTTGTATTTATACAGAAATGTTTTAACTTTCTGTACACACACACAGGACCTGCACAAATCCAGTCCCTGAGGACCGCAAACAGACCCGGTTTTCAAGGTTGTCCTGAAAACCAGGCCTGTTTGCTGCCCTCGAGGACTGTACTGGTGCAGACTGTTTTGCACACCATCCCACTGTATATGGTTTGACTTGCCATTCTTTAATAAAGGAAATGTTGCGTTTTGTATATTTTATGAATAAAGAATTTGTTTTTATAACATGTGACTGTAAACCATACTGACTGACTGTAAATGTTTTTTACTTTCTAAATCTAAATGTTTTCACTACTGTAGCAGTTAACCATACACCTGTTGATGTTTTGAATTGCTGTGCACTTAAAATGTTTCTACATTGTACAGTATTTGTAAATAAATGTTTTTGTACTTACTACACCAATAAAAGAACATGTTGATTTGTTTTACATTGTTCCATTGGCTCCTTTGCTACTGTAACAAAATACAGTGTTTCTAGAATGTACTGTACACTACTGTCCAGGCATGAAAAAAATAGAAGACACATACTGTACTGTACTGTATGTACTGGCACTGTATAGAAGACACATACTGTATGTACAGTACTGAAATACATGTAGAATAAATGCATAGTTTTAATTTTTTGGGATTATTACACAGTATACTGTATATAAAAAAGTATTGTATACTGTACGGCCGGAAAACATCAGCATACTGTTTCAGGTACAATATTCTATCCTAATCAATAACAACAGCCACTAAACTGTAGACTGCGGTACGTGGGTTTTTAAATCCGATTCAGCAATGTGCAGGCATTGTTACACAAAGCGATATTATCCATCGAAATCCCTCCATTAGCCGTTTTCTTTTCTGAGGAAAAACAAAAAGAAAAGTTTTACTGTAATTGTCAGCCCCCTAAAGAAGTTCCAAGCCAGTCCCACCAATAATTTTCTCGGGGGGCGTCTCCTGTTCACAAGCGCATGCGCCTACCGTCGATGTAATGACACGCATACACTGGCGACACACTTTATTCGAGCTCGGCTAGTCCCACGAATTCGGGTATACTCGGGTGTATTGAGGTTTGTGACAGTTTTCTGCCCGAGTGCATTGAGTTATTTTCCGGCAGGGATTGAAGCATTTTATTCCCGCTGGCTGCAATACTGCACAGTACATATATATATACTGCATTACAATTCATGAATTTATGCCATCTGGTAGACACGCGAAGCATTGCAGCCTATTAAATCCTAATCATTATCATTTAACAGATCAGCCGCCCATCAGCCAGGCATGAACCCAGGCTGGGAAGGCAAACGCAACGGGGCTTGTCAGAGGTGAGGAGCGGCGCATTCCAGGTATCTGCCAGGTACATACCGGGTATTTGCTCGAATAAAGTGTGTCGGTGCAGTATGCATTTCAAGAAGGTTCCAATGCGCATGCGCCTAGCGTTCCACCAATTGTTCAGTATCTGCAGCACAGTACTGGAGAAGCCGCTCAGCCAATTATATTGCTTACAGGAGAATCCCTTGGCTTTTGAATCGCGCTGATATTGATACTGTATTGTCAAAATAAAAAAAACACAGAAATTAATACGGCAACAATACTCACCATAGAATTTCCCATTCAGCTGGTGCCGGCGCCGGGCAACTGCCAGTCCAGTGTTCTTGATCATCCATGTGGATAGTTTGCAGCGGGACTAGTACACCTGTAGTGAGCTGATGAGGCTGGAAATCGCTTAGGTACATGCAAGCTTGATCGAAACTGCACGTGAAATCCGGCTCAGGCTTGCTGGATAGACAGCAAGGGTTGTCACTGATGGTGGGACCGTTATTGGAAGCCGGTGCTGGTGCTGGTGCATAGCTTGGCAGCGACTGTCGTTTCTTAGTTGGTTTTAACACGACCTTTCGCCTTTTGCTTTCTGCATGATCATAGATACAGGAAAAAGCCGGTGATACACACCAATACCCTCCAACAAATTGTGGCTCAATATGATAAAAACAGGAATCGCTACATAACCGTTTCCTTATTGCACGCTTCCACGTATGAGGAGCTGGCGAAAATTTGTAAAAGTCATAGTTTTCGATAAAATACTGATAAATTTGAACAACTGTTGCCATCTTATCATCTGTTGCATTAATCGCGGCCCATATCAAGTACGCGTAACTTCTGTCGGGTTTTTGGAAAACGGGCTGCACTTGAACAATCATGGCGACGGCTCTCTGGAGAATACTGTAACCGAAATTGGTCTTTGTCTTTCTTTAATATGAAAAGCCTAAATTGATACATTTTTGCAACCTCTTCCTTCAGTCTAAAGGCCAATTTACAATAGCACACTGTGGTATCTTTTTTAAACGAAACACCTGCAAGTCGACACATTACTGAAGCGCATGCGCATTACAATTCATGAATATCTGCCATCTGGCGGACACGCGAAGAATTGCAACGTATTAAATCCGAACCCTTCTCAATAAATGCATCAACCGTGCGTCAACCGCGCATGACCCGTGCACGACCCGTGGCTGAGAACGCAAAATGAATGCGGCATGCTCCCGGTGAAGTGCGTCGCATTCCAGGAAAAAGCCAGGGAAAAAACGGCGATGTCTTAGAATATGATGCGCTGCAGCAGTAAGTAGGGTAGTAGGCACACAAACAAATACTCTAGAATATCAACCAGGTATACTCTAGAACGTCCCCTTGTACTGTAACTGTAAATTGGTGCATACAGTATAGGAAATCAAGGTATCCATTAGGCAACCTATTTACTGTATAGCACAAGGCACTTGATGTTTGACCAAATTTCAAAATTATACTGATAGCTGTTTTAGGACAGTCACATAACCTGTATATGTATATAATGTTACAGTGCAAGGTGGATTTCTGAGTTGGCTAAACGAAGGTGAATTTCATTCTTTTTTTCTCTCAGTTGCAATTTGGATTTAGTAATCATTTCTTCTGCCAAGGAATAGTTCTCATCAATCTATTATTGTTCAACAGTAATTAACTTCCTCTACACACATTTCCTGTGCACAGGGGAAATAAAAAGTAGAAAATAAATCACAGGAGACAATGTTAAAATCGAAGCCATTCAATGGTACTATTGTAAATGTTATGTTCTCGTATCATTGCAAATATCAACTCAAAATAACTCTTACACTAATGTACAGAAGCTCTTAAAATTGCCATGCCAATTAAGAACAAAATAACATATTAATGTGTATCTAAACATTTTCATGCATGGGTGTTCTATTTAAAGATGGTTTAATATCTCGGAATAACATGATTTTTGTTTTGAAAATATTGATTTATGAATTCTAATGGGAAAAACCCCTGAAAATATGTATTTAAACACTACTTATATAGCTCTCTATTACTGCGGTGTAAGATATATCACATTTTTGTGAAGCTCAGTTAGTACTCATAATACTTACACCTACATCAAAATAACACACAGACCAATGTCTCCATGAATTTCCAAATGTTTTTGGAATCATTTACCAAGGATAAATATAATGGACAAAAGCAAATATCTGTCAATTTTACCAACCCATTTTAATTTATCAGGCTTGAGTACAACAAAGCTTTGAAATCATGTGGTTTTTTTTACGCTAGGCTTTTTGTCATGTTGTCAGATTGCCGTACTGTATCAACATGTTTATGTTTATAAATCCCTGAAAACAATATCAAGGGGGTACTTCTTGAAGCAGCAACTGCTGACTGGACCTGAGGAGGATATTCTCAGTTTTGACACTTCATATTTCAGTCAACAGTACTGAGTTAATGAAGTTCTGTAAAACCAATTTGACTTTCCTATGTCTGAATTTGTATTGCTTGATGTGTGTATTGTTTGTTTGAAGCAATACATACATCAAGCAGCCTAATAGGGTAACATTTCAAAACTAATTCTTGCGTTACTGTATAGAAAGAATTAAAGAGATTGCTAACAACACAATGTTCTGTTATTTTGAACCATCACACACAGCATTAGTAAAACAATGACATCAATACAATGACATTAAATCATATGGATGTAGCCTATGCTATTGGCTATTATTATTTTTTTCTTATACAGTAGAGCAGTGACAGTATATGAAGTGCTGTACTGGACATATAATTTTGCAGTCCAAAGGATCCCACCAAGAAGAGCTTTCTGTGACAGTGAGGGGTAATCAGGCTCTCAGTAAAGGTTTAAGCTTGTTTGGTTACCTCTGATCCATGTATTGGGGTGTAAGAGTGTCAGCTCTTGAGCCCAACCGTTGTACATGCATACTTGTAAATCTAGGACAATAAATACATTTTATGTTTTTGCCTTTACAGGGATGCCAGCAAGCAGGGATTGCTAGGGTATGAGTTTCAAGGAGGGGTCCGGAGTTGTCAGTTCCCCTAAAAATGTACCCGGGAATCATTCTTGATTCTCGGATACATGTAGGAACATTGTCCCGCAATATCACCCCTTGAAAACGCTTGCACGACTCACCGCTAGGGTCCCTGCTTCAGCATAGCCCAGAAAGGTACTGTATATTGGTCAATTGGATGAAAAGTGTCCCTGTAACTATGAGGGGTCCTAGGTTAAGGGGGATACCCAGTTACTGCCCAGTTAGCCCAGAACCTATATGGGGGTTCATGGGCAATCCAACCATAATTATAAGGTTGTGAGCGGACTCTTAGAGTCCAGTCCAAGTCTATGAGATATTGTGTGGGGAATATAGGCTAGAACAAAATAAAGTGCAGTTTTCTATTCTATTCCCCATACTACTGTAAGACACTTAGGACATATAAAAGTATATTTTTGTTAACAGTGTGTTTAGTATAAAAATTTACTGTTGTGCACGGTAAATGAGCAGTGACTTTCAGAACCAATGTTCTGACAGGCTACCAGGGCTACCAAGTTATGTGCCAGTAAGTCTGCAGAACATCGGAGATGAAAGCCACCAGAGGATGCCAGGGGTGTGAAGACCATTTGGGTAACAGGGAAAGGCTCAAGTACCCATGTCCTGGGATGAATGGAAGTCGTCAGGGCTACCATTTGCCTCACCAGACATGGAGGAGCCTGACCCTGCGGGTAGCATCTGAATAGCAAGGGACTCAGGTGGAAAACTTGTGCATGTCCCTTGGCAGATTCAGATTCCCCCGCTTTCCCGGCTTTCCAGACCGGCATCACTCTGATTGGCTGAGGAAAAAGTTCCCACACTTGGATTGGCTGTAGTATTTTGTGAATGAACTCCAAAATACTATAAGAAACCCCTAAGCCAATAACCGGAGAGATTCTGAGCACCAGCAGTGTGGGCGGGCTTTTTGAAAATGCTCTTGTGTGAATAGCACAGCACCGGCTTCAGAAAAGTCCAGGTTTTGGCGACCAAGTTCTCAGAAAGGAACATAGCGGTCGTGGTTGGGATTTCGAGCTGAGTTTAGTTCCAGGACGTTTGGAGCTATGTCCCGGTCAAAGAAAAACTCTGTTTTAGAGTGCACAGCAGCTATAAAAGTCTAGTTGTGACACAAGTCCCAAGTAAGTGTGTCTTTTCACCTGTATGTTGTGTTCCACTGTATGTATGCTTATTTAAGTGAATAAACTGCAATTTATTTCATTACCTGTTTTGCTCAATGAATGATCCTGTTAAAAAGGTGTATAATAAACCTGGTCTCCTATGGCAGGCTTATTTACAGGTGGCAGGTGGGATCATTGAGCTTTATGTTTAAAAATCCTGCTGGGTCTTATAACATAAAGAGAAATTTTTAGATTGCAAGATCTCAAAACAAGTAGTGACTTACGCAGGAAAAGCACAGGTTCTCTCTGTCACTTAGTTTATTGCCACCAGGCGAAGATGGATAGACAGTCAGGACGTTACCGGTCCTTGGACCATCCCCGGATTGTTGCACAGTGTGAGAGCTATGTGCTACCGACCGCCAGTCGGTCAAAGACAGTGCTGGAGGAGGATCTTGAGTCATGAAGTGATGATAGCTCCACCTGGGGTGTGCATAACCTCACCTGTGGACACAGGGGCATCCACTTCGGCCAGGGGACCGGAGGATTGTCCACCTCTGGAGGAGTCAGAAGAGGATAAGGAAGGTGAGGATGATGAGTACAGAGTTGGTGAGCATGATGCAGGGAGTGCAGCCATGGTAACCCCAGTGGCTAGCGGTTCCCCTAATACAAGGCTTGCCTCTCTCCTCACCAGCTGGGGAGAGTGGGTCACCTTCGAACAGAGGCTACAACTGCTTGCAGCTTCTCAAGCTGTGCATCCCCCAACACCCCAGCGAAATCCTGATGAGCCACTTCTACCTAAATTGAACCATTACAGTTTCAGCAAGTTTGTGGATAGCATGGAAAAGATAGATGGATTTTTGAACATGTTTGAAAGTCAGTGTCTATGGTATCATGTGCGAGAATGGGACTGGGTTCTGCGATTGTCACCCCTGTTGTTTGGGGCAGCCCTGGAGACCCTCCAGGCCATCCTGGTAATGGACAACAATGACTACCAGCACATAAATTCTTTATTGTTAGCACAGTATGCCCTCACTTCAGAGGTATACCGTGCCATGTTTAGGTCGGGGAGAAGAACACCCGGGAAACCTACATGCGATTTGCTTCAAGACTGGTTTTGCATGGGACTCACTGGGTGGAGAGATGTCATGCTGCTAAGTACCACAGTCTGCTGGACTTGGTTAAAGAACAATTTTTACAGCATTGCCAACCTGTACCTGGGCTGGTGGGAAGCTGATACGGTATTCTCCGAAGAATATGAAAAGTACACAGTCAACATTGTTATGTGGTTAAGGTACATCGATGATGTGCTTCTTCTGTGGCACTGAGATGACAAAATCCTCCAATAATTCAAATCAGATTAATCTAAGACTCACTCTTGAATATAATCTGAATGAGATCAACTTTCTAGATCTAAAGATTCTGAGAGGTCAAAATAACGAGTTACAAACTACCATTCATCGCAAAGAAACAGCAACAAATAGCCTTCTCCTGGCTAGTAGCCACCATCCAAAAAATCTGATCTGAGGGATACCAGTGGGACAGTTTCTGCGGTTACACAGAAACTGTTCCTCTACCGAGTCCTTTGAACTCAAAGCCACCAAAATGAAACAACGGTTTCTAAAGAGAGGTTATTCCAATGCCATAGTGAGATGGGCCTATAGGTGAGCAAAAACCACACCTAGACATCAGCTCCTACAGGAGAAAGTTCCAAAAGACAAGAGTAAATTAATACGGGTCATTGGAACTTATAACTCTCAATGGCAGAATATAACATCAATTTTCAAAAAGCACTGGCATATCCTTACTGCGGACCCAGTCCTCCAACAGGTTTTGAAGCCCTACCCTAGCATTACCAGCAGACGCCCAGATAAGCTGAGGGACATTCTGACACACAGCCATTATGATGAACCCATGAACACCACATGGCTACTGGCAGGATTAATAACTTTTTGTTTTCTGCTCATGAATTGATCAAGGCACCAGTCAGAGGTGGAAATAGGGAAAATATCCTTAACCGCAGAGAAATATTCTGGATACATTCCCTGGGATCGATGGCTCCGCGAGGGATGAACACAGACTGGGAATTAAAGCATTTTTTATCCCAATAGTTATTGTGTTCACCCCTTGCTGCGTATATTGTTATTATAGCCATGCATAATAATGGTATATTACTTTCCTCGCTGTTGGCAGTAAGTCCTGGTAAGTACAGGTATGCCAGCAGTAGTTATGGAGGTTTTCCCTCACACCATGGTGAGGGGCCCTATGTATGGAGGGGAGTGGCTGTAGGCTCTGAGTCCATGGATAGTGACATCAGAGATGCGCCTGCCTCCTGAAGTATATAAGGCACAACACAGTTAGTTACAGTGTGTTCCAGCAGCTGTGGGAAGTTGTTGGGAAGTTGTACTTTCCTGCATAAGGGATTGTAGGAACACTTTGTGACCCTAGTGCAGTAACTAGCGGTCCAGGTTGACCAATCGGCCTGTCTAAGCCACTCTGTGTCCAGGGACCTGGCGCAGAGAGGATCTCCCTAGGAGAAGAGGGAATCCCACTTCAATTTGGTAGGGCATACCTGGCAAAGGGACAGCATGGAGAGATGGGCGGCTAGAGCCGGCAGCTGCATGGGGCAGTCTGCTACATCCCAATCTGCAATAAAGATGACCTTGTTAACGATACCCCCACTGTGTGAGTGTGAAGTTACTCAGCAGTGGCAGTCACCACCAAGAAGGAGTTCCTCACCAGGACCATCTCCCTGCAGAAGCACAGATCCTGATGAGGTGGAGGCGCTGCACATGATGTAAGTTGAACTCGCACCCACTACCTCAGCTACCTGTCCTGATGACATCCCCTAATACCATCAAGCGGGATACTCAGGGGTTCTGTTGCCTACAGGTGCACCACCAAACACAAACACGTAATGGGGGTTGGTTGTTAGAGTACCCGGGCCAATGTGAGATTGGGGGGGGGGAAACCCGTTACAATTGGAGGCGCTGCTGAGAGATATATATAATTGTCAACAGGACACTCTTTTGCTAGGCACACGCTAGGAAACAGGGAAAGTGTATGCTGCCACTTTGTGCTGTGTTGGGATGGAACCGAAGAAGTAACCTGGGAACCTGAGAGGACTTAGTGGGTCTGGAGAGGGGCTATAGCTGTTCTAGTCACCTTGAGGTAGCGCTAGGGGTAGGACGCCTGAAGGGATAGCCTGTTAACTAGGTCAGGACTCCTGGAGAGGGTCTGCACTAGGCTGACCAAGAGAGGTAGACGCCCAAGTACTGCATTTAAACCCCAGAGTACTCTAGCCATTCCAGATCACTTACTAAAGGGAGCACAGACTGGGAGGAAGGAGATACAGCAGACACTGAGAGAGTGAGCCTAGCCTGAGGTAGTGCAAACACGAGTTAGATCTACGTTAGGTACATAGGTGGTGTACAAGGCATGTTTTATTGTACTGATGTGGTAGCTGCCCCGCAGAGCGGAGCTCCATGTACAATAATCCCGTATACAGTGATCGAGAAACGACCGCCAGAATGGAGGATCTGCAAAGAGCAGAAGGTCCAGGATGCCAGGATGAGGAAGAAGAACAAGCTACAGGAGAGACTCTTGTGTGTTTGTTATGGAATGGCGTGAAAGCCGTGGCTGCACCGTGTTTGTCATGCCTATGTTCTCGGGAAGATACCCCCGAGACTAGTGAGGACGACAGCCTTGCGAGATGGGAGGAACGAAATGGACTTTGTTATACACCAATAAACAAACAACCAGACGCTACCTCAAAGATGAAGAAGGATAGTACTTACCAAAATGGCGGTTCCCGCGTTCCCGGGATACCGCGTGGGCCAGCTGCAGAAAGTCTTGCAACTTTGCAGTTTGCTAATTGTTGGCCAGGATTGGCGGCAACGAGGAAACTCCACCCAGTTGGGGAGTTTGGCGCGAAAGCTGGAGCCGCGCCTTCATGGACTATGACTCACTCCGCCCCTGTGCTGGGTCAGCCTACAAAGCTGCGAGACATCCCCCTAGTTTCAACCAGGGGGAGTGGTCTGCAGTTCCACCGGATGCCGATGGAGAAAGTGGGGGGAAGGATTGTTCAACCATCCCCTGCACTTCAGTTGCGAAGAGCCATTAATCAATACAGACCGCTAAGACGAGTGCCTCCGTTGGTGACCATGGCTGAGCAAGCGGAGAAAGTGGAACAGAGTCCCTTGATATCTACCCATCCCTATTCGGCTCCAGGAGGCTTCCTGATTATCCGCGTAGAGGGTGTGGAGACAGTGGTCTGTCTCTGCCTGCAGTGCAGACTACCGGACGGAGCTGTGGGCAGCGAGGCTCGATGTCCTCATTGTGGACTGCAATATATGTGGCCTATGACAACGTTTGTGCCGGTACAAGCCGTGGGGATGAAAGATCCTACCCCGATGTCGGCAGCGGAGCTTCCGGGTGCACTGTGGAGTGCGAGTGCATGTCCCGCGGAGCCGGAATCAAGCCGAGATCTTAAGGCAGAGAAAACCAGCCATCGGAGAGGTGACCGGAAAGGAGCCCATCGTCGGTCCCCTACTGGAATACCCCGCCCGAACTGTAAATTAGAGTCCTCGGACGAGGAGTGTGCCAGGCTGGCAGAGGCACAGGACTTGTTGACGGAGTACCATGCCAGTGGTATTCCGTGGCGAGATGCTATTCCTTGTGGTGTGGAGACACGGAGTCGAGTGTCTCCAGTACCGCGACAACCCGATCGCCGGAGTCCCACAGCCGTGGTGACTAGCGGGTCGGAAGGAGGTCGATCCACCCCGACGCTGCGGAGCAGTAGGCTAACTCCGTGCTCGCCGCAGATTCCGGGGGTGGAGGTGAACGAAGAGCGGATCCAGGGTCAGGCTGGACCGCGCAGCAGCAGGGCATTGCCGGATGTCCTCGTGGAGGAAGAGGTCTCGATTGGGGACCCAACCCAAGATGGCGTCGCAGCACGTGCGTGTGCGGAAGCAGTTCCAGACGACCAGAGTGGTGTCGAGTGGGAGGTGATCGCGCCTCTACGGTCGAGCAGTGGGAGTCGATCCCCTACTGACAGACGGAGTGGGCAGTCGAGCCGGAGAGCGAGAGGCTCAGCTGCCGGAGGAAAGAACGGACTTTGTGGCGGAAGTGAGGCAGGTATTGCTGAGGAGCAGGCCGTAACCCTGCCGATACCTACCATCCGGCCCCGTCCCCCAACCCCGTCCATCCCCAAAGTTAGCCCCAAGGCCCTAGTTCAATCCCCTGTCCCTGTCACCTGTTCCTTCGGGTCTACCTCTAGCCTGGGGATGTCAGGGGATTCCCGGGGTCCTACTGAGGAACGGACTGGAAGCCTGGACTGGGGAACTTCGGATGATGGGTCGGAGGGTGGAGGGAGGATTTCCCAACGAGGGTCGGTGCCCAGTGATTGTGCCAGTATGATGAGTATTACGGGGGGACACTGGTCACAGAGGCGGGGAAAGGTTACGCAATCTGAGGGTACTTCAGGGGTATCATCGGGCGGGCCTGAAGAGGAAGAGCCACTAGAATCCAACTCGGAAGAGGTACGGGAAACTAGATGGTGGGCCCCATTATATGAGGGTTATGTTGCCTGGATAGACCGCACCCGTTTCATTCTAGAAAGGGATGGGGTGGTTGACCATTGGTGGGCTCCTGGGGATTTCGACGATGAGGCTTACCTCAAGGAGCTACGAGTAAGGTGGGACCGAATCCAAGGGGGTCTTATTACCCCAAAGGGATCTGAAGGGTTAGATGATCCAGTGGAGTTAGGTGAGCCCCTGTCATGGGTGTTATCGGGAAAGGCTGGGCAAACTAAATTAACCCGGGTCTGTCTAGCTGAACGGGCTATTACAGCCAAATATAAAAGGTCTCATGGGCTTGAATACCCATATGTCCCCGAACCTCTGATGAGGGAAATAGAGGACAATCGAGAGCGGTGGCTTCGTAATGATAAAGAATATTATATCGTTAATAAGGGAGGAGCTATCAAAGGAGTTCAGGCTGAGCAGAGGTTTTCCCAACTGATGAGGGTTTGGAAAATCGGGCGCAGCATTTATATGCACAAGGTGGTGTATTGTAATGAGCGAGGCTTGCCCTGAGAGTATAGCGTGACAGTCACCGATGCAGCGGGGCGGGAGGTGAAGAAACCAGACCCTCGACACTACTATTAGGTCCCGTCAAAGAGTGGTGTGCACTTTTTCTTTAACGCTCCCTGCTGGTCAGTGAGCGTGATGTTCTGACATTATTATGTAAATATGGTAATGTTTGACGCTTAATTTGTGTGTTCTTTTACAGTGTTTCCTGGTGCAAGGTACACAGTGTTTCCTGGTGCAAGGGGTTCTGTTGCCTACAATGGCACCACCAAACACAAACACGTAATGGGCGTTGGTTGTTAGAGTACCCGGGCCAATGTGAGATTGGGGGGGGGGGGAAACCCGTTACACTATCTATGTTGTTTATTCCTTCTCCTTAATAGGATGCGGTCGTTGAATATTTGCTATTTTTACACTACATGAATTATAATATGAGGTTATTTTACCACTAGGACTTATAGATCATATATATTATTATGACTATTGTTATTGTGATTATACTATTTATAGTTAATATATATATGTCTTCTATAGTCATGGATTGAATGGATAATAATCTGTCTCTATGTTGATATACAGTGAGACTATATGTTATGTAGTAATTGGTAGAAATATAAATATACTTCTATTAAGATTTTAATGAATATATATCTCTCTGTCAACCACTATTCCTATCCCCTTTTTTACTTTAATTTTTTTCAAGCAATAAATGTTTGATATAGCCTATGCTTATATTTAGTCAGCATATAGTGCTTGTATTATATGTTTAATGTTTCTTTAGGTTTCTCTAATATCCCTTATCACCTTACGATCTCGTTATGTTTATAACATACTGACGTGTAATTAGGATTTTCATAGTGATGTACTTGCTGGCTTTATTTATGTATAGGTTAGTTTATGTCCTTGTGTCTCCTCCACGGTGGATGGCGCTGTGGGGTTCCTTCTTGTCTGCTAGAGACAGCAGTGAGTCTGGGAGTCTCGCGAGATTAGAAATTGATCCCCGCAACGTCACTTCCGGTTTTAGATACAGTCGGGACATATGTCTTTGTATTTGCCTGCATTGACGTGTCCTCCTGGTTAGATGGCGCAATATATTCTAATGAGTGGTCTCCTGGGGCTCTGGCTATACAAGGAGTCTCGCGAGATGTTTGACTGGGTCTGCTGACGTCATCGATACCGAAGGATGCGATCAATTTAGGTAATTAAAATATATGTATATAAATATGTGTTTGCTGTGATTAGGGAATACTCTTTGACAAAGGGCTGAGCCTGAAACGCGTCAGAGTGGGTGGTTGTCCTTTTTTATGGTGTCTCCCCTTGTTGACCAATAAATTCGTTTTTAACCTATGGTGTGCTGGTTCCTGCCGTTTGTACCTGTGCTGTGCTCCACTCCCCTCTCTAGAGGCTGTTTTCTTCTGGCTACCGGTAAGACCAGTCGGCACTTATAAATTCTCACAATGCCTAGCATGTAATCATGTTAAATCAACCAAGAACTTCAAAAATTGGGACGACACTAAGGTATTCACAATAAGGACATTTATTAATTGTAAGACCATTGGTGTGATCTACCAAATAGAGTGCTCCTGCAAGAAAAAATACATTGGCAAAACTAAAAGACAATTCAAAAAAAGAATCCTAGAACATCTAGGAGATATCAGAAACCAACTTGATAAGCCATTTGCATGCCATGTCCAGGAGTATCACAATGGGGATCACAAAGTCCTTAAATTCCTTGGTATTGATCATCCCACATTAGGCATCAGAGGAGGTGACTGGGACCAATTATTACTACGCAGGGAGTCAAGATGGATCTACAATTTGGGAACATCATCCCCACAAGGATTGAACGAAGGCTTACTTTTTAACTCCTTCATTTAACTTTATTTACCTTACTGCATACATATCACACTGTAAACTGTATGTTTCTTAAATTTGAGTAGTATTGGCATTGCAGCACAAACTATAGCCTGTATCTATACTTCAATACAACTTAGATACAAACTAGACATACTATAAACCGTTTGTCTCTCTAATTTGAGTAACATTGGCACTGCAGCACAGGTGGTAGCCCAAAACATTGTAACAACATTATTAAAACACTGAGCCGTTACTTAAACAAGATACAGCAACAATGTATGCCTCTATTCAATGAATATGATCAGCCATGGCAATGTAGGGCTGCCCCTAGTGGTGACTTTGAAACTAATGTCAACATAACTCACCAGTGTGATGTCATGCCTCATTAGCATGAATAATGTATCAGCCAATCACAGTTGTCCTTCTAACAGGTTCAACATCCAATCGGTGCAAGGCATTGGGTATATATGAAGCAACAGGGTCGCGTCCTCCATTAGCCCAAAGTCTTGAGAAAGCAGAACATCGCGAAACGATCATCGGCGGGGCTATTTTAACTTTGGCAGTGTCAGTAATATTTCATCCTGATAGATACTTACTTTCATTATGGCTGCGATTTTGAGGTGAATGGCTCGTAACGCCATCGATATAGCTTGATAGCTTACATTGCGCTCTCCTTCTAAAACCCAACGGAGGCTATTCAGAAGAACTTTCACAAGTTAGCACCTCCGTCAGCCAAACAATATAATGTGATCTGAATCCCCACTAGAGAGGTTCAGAACTGATATATTTCATAGCTGCAGCAATCTGTTAATTTCTCATATATAGTGAAGCCTGACTACTCCTATATAGATTTAAAACCAGAGACAGAACATAAAACACAGACAGAGCTCAGTTTTAGAACATCCAGTGAAACTCATACACGGTACCGGGCCTAAATATATATGTATAAATATCTATTAAGTAAAATGGTCTTTTAGTTTGACATTTTTGGCCAAAATTGTTGTAAGCCCCTGAGCCAACGGCACGGCAGACCACATTTCAGGGGTCCCTAACGCTAATATAAATTCTTAATAACCTGTGTAATAACAGGAAGAATGATTTATAGTAAATCTGTCAATATTAGTTGCAAAGTTCTAAGTCTGATTGAAGCTTTTATTAACCTGTACATTACCAGGAAAAGCACTCTGTATTAGAGTTGTCACAACCATACTCCAAGCAAGCCAGTTCCCC
This sequence comes from Ascaphus truei, assembly GCF_040206685.1. NCBI lineage: Eukaryota > Metazoa > Chordata > Amphibia > Anura > Ascaphidae > Ascaphus > Ascaphus truei. Next base: position 207,550,408 of record NC_134484.1, on the reverse strand, counting down.
TGAGTGGAAGATGCTATGGAGTGAGTCCTTAACCATTTAAATGTGGGAGGGGGTGAGCTTCAATTAGGTAGGAGGTTGCCACCCTCCAAACAGCCAAGACTAGCTGAACAAGAATTGTAAAACATACTGGACACCTAACAAGCTCCTATTGAACCCCTAAAAATAACCACAACATATATATAAGCATATGAGTGTCACAGAGGAGTGCTACTGAGCATGGCAATATATATTTAAAACCAGAGACAGAACATAAAACACAGACAGAGCTCAGTTTTAGAACATCCAGTGGAACTCATACACGGTACAGTGCCTAAATATATATGTATAAATATCTATTAAGTAAAATGGTCTTTTAGTTTGACATTTTTGGCCAAAATTGTTGTAAGCCCCTGAGCCAACGGCACGGCAGACCACATACCTAATTGAAGCTCACCCACTCCCACATTTAAATGGTTAAGGGCTCACTCCATAGCATCTTCCACTCAGGGGAACTGGCTTGCTTGCAGTATGGTTGTGACAACTCTAATACAGAGTGCTTTTCCTAGTAATGTACAGGTTAATTAAAGCTTCAATCAGACTTAGAACTTTGCAACTAATATAGACAGATTTACTATAAATCATTCTTCCTGTTATTACACAGGTTATTAAGAATTTATATTAGCATTAGGGACCCCTGAAATGTGGTCTGCCGTGCCGTTGGCTCAGGGGCTTACAACAATTTTGTCCAAAAATGTCAAACTAAAAGACCATTTTACTTAATAGATATTTATACATATATATTTAGGCACTGTACCGTGTATGAGTTTCACTGGATGTTCTTAAACTGAGCTCTGTCTGTGTTTTATGTTCTGTCTCTGGTTTTAAATATATATTGCCATGCTCAGTAGCACTCCTCTGTGACACTCATATGCTTATATATATGTTGTGGTTATTTTTGGGGGTTCAATAGGAGCTTGTTATGTGTCCAGTATGTTTTACTCCTATATAGAGCAAGAACCTCACCTCAATATCGGATGAGACTTACCATTCACAGCCCTACACCATCTTATTCTTCTCCCTGGCCAAGGGGGGAATTCAAGTAATGATTTACACTATTATAGTAATTTGACACTGCCACTTTGAGACCTTAAATAAAGGGTCTAATCTATGATAGCGACTTGCTATTTCAGGCACTCTGCCAGCTACTAGACACATAGTGTCATGATGTATTTTAATACTTACCCTCTTTTCATGCACCATTTATATTAAAATCAATTAAATAAAATATATTTTTAAGATTGCCATATAACATTAGTGATATTGAGTGCTATTATCTACTGAGTTCTTTTTTCTTTTTGGTGTATTGTCTGGAGGCAGCCAACTTGGCTGATGAGTATGTGACCAGTCGAACACTGTCCCACAAGAAAGGAGTTGTCACCAATGGAGCAACTAACAGCACTCCACATTGGAAGCCCAAACCAGCTGCTGAGGGGGTACACCCAAGACCACAGAGTATAGGCATGAGAAAAGGTGCTATCAGTGCAACAGGACTGGACACATTAAACCAGACTGTCCAGACCGGACAAAGTCTGGTAATTCCCAGCAGAGGCAACATACCCCAGCTGCAGGGCCAGTCGCCACCATGCGAGTGGCACACACAGAGGATCAGGGTGCAGCCGTCCAGACAACCCAGGAGAGGACTCATATGGGGGAATCTACACCTTCATCCAGTGCACCAACAGATGAAATGGGGAGGGGGCATCAGATTGCAACTGTCTGTTTGCAATCCAACGGTGTCCGGCAAAAACATTTAAGGTCCGTGACCATTGGGGATCACTAAAAAGAAGCTGGCTTGCTCAATTCCGGGGCCACTGTCACTTTGGTCCAACCTGATATGGTGAGACCAGAGGATCTGCCTTGGGAACAGAGATGCAGGTGACCATGCCACCAAGGGGACCTAGGTCAATCCAGGTAACCCATGTCTTTCTCGATTGGGGTGCCGGTCGAGGCATGAGGGAGGTAGGTGTCTTACCTGGGATCGGATAGATGGCCGCCTCTCTCTGCCGCTGTCGCCGATGCAGCCCGACCAGATTCTCTAGGAAACATCCCGTGGAGGGTTGTCGCCCAGGCTGGGCGGGAGCCATCGGAGGATGCCGTTAAACGGGTTACCGTCTCCGCAGCTTGTGAGCGTTGGCCCTGAGGGGCTTCTTCGCCCGACCGCGCACGGTCCGGGCATTGGGCTCTGATGTGGCCCGCTTTGTGGCCGTGATAGCACCGCCGCTCTCGCCGGAACTCCTCCGGCGCTGGTGGATTACCTCCCGCAAGAGGCTGCTGAATCAAAGGTGAAGTTGTTCAAGCTCCGCGCTCGTTCCGGAATTTCTCCGCCACCTGTGGACTACCTCCTGCCTGCAAGAGGCTGCTGAGTCCAGAGCAGAGTCGCTCGAGCGCCGGGCTCAGGGAGGGGGTGAGCGAGTCGGATCATCGCCAGCTTCAGGCGCTCGAGACGCTCTGCCGGGGACACCTCTCCCCACGTAAACATCAGGGCCAGCAATTCTGGGTAAAACGGACTGGCCGCCGCAATGGCCAATATCCCTCCTGCTGCAAGACTCTCGTGGTCTCAGAGACCACCCGCTCCATCCCCAAGTCTCTGCCGCCCCGGAGCCGGGTCCATTCCCTCTGCTCCGGGCGGGCTGATGGGTATAGCGGCGGCAACGTGCCTGGCCCGCTCAGCCTGCCGGGTCTCGTCCCCTTCTTCACCCGTTAACCGGCCTTCCACTTCTCCTGCAGTGCTCAGCCCTAATTGATGCGTTCGTCCCTGAGGCGTGCCCGGGTCCCCCATTAAGTGGGACCGGCACTTTGGCTCCTGACTACAAGCGTCCGGCAAATATGCTGAACAGTGAGGTGGTGTTATATCCCCCATTATATGATGTATAACCGTGTGCTCAATATCATTTGCCTTAGGAACTCACAATTTCCCCGAGTTCCTATGGTATTATAGAGTCCCGCAGTACAATGTAATACAGATTCAGTTCAATCCCGCCGCTGCCACCAGTTTATTATAAGCCTGAGACGGTAGTGTCGGCCAGGGTCATAATATACACACAAAAAATATTTCACTGGGTTGAACTGAATACGAATAAGATATAATAAAGAAAGTTAATTCCTTGGAAAAGGATGAACACACAGAATTATACAAGATATGAAAACTTACTTAGGATTTGGGAAATAAAGCAATCAGGTACAGGACTGGCAATTCATTCAGGATACAAAACGAAGTCACAATGAATAATACTGGGTATAGGGCTGACCCTCATTTATATAGGGTTTGAGTCCTATACCCTAGCATGGGATTTCAACACACTAAATCAAAGGCGTCTTTGGGTCTACCAGATTGATCACTGGCCCATAATAGCCTTTGTTAAAGGTGTGACACACAATACTTTGCCCAAGTACCCAGGGATTGTTCTCCTCCGCCCTGGCATTTGCAAGCAGGGTGGGGGAGAGCCTTTGACTAGGGGCCTATTGTAGACCACTTGTTGCACCCTGACCATTAGCATATTACAGAGCCCATCTCTTTTTTTGGGCTTTTATGCCAGACACAAAATACAATATATTTTGACAATCATGGTTATATCAAAATTATCCATTCGGTTGGGCCGAGCGGGCTAGAACTTGCCAGAACCTAATGCCAGAGGCTACTCTCCATTGTGGCCAAGTTTCAGCTCGCTAAGGCCCACCGAACCGGAGTTACAGAAAATGGGTTTAAATGCCCTTTTACTAAAGATGCATTTCTCTGCCATTGAAGTCAATGGCAGAATCACACAATTCAACAATTACCCCGACTCCGTTCTGCTGATCAGAGAGGGTCAGGATTTGCCATGCAATCAAGCCGGTGCTATGACTACCTGCTGGCCAAATCCTGGCTCTCTAGTTTCCACAGAACTGGAGTTACATGGCTACAGTTTTACCCTCTTTTTACTTAGCCGTTGAAACACGCGGCTTTTACCTCCATTGGAATCAATAGGGCCGGCGCCGCCATAGGAAATGCATGGGCCGGCGCCGCCATAGGATTCAATGGGACCTCCGCTACCATTGGAGTCAATGGTAGGACCCTCCGGTCTGGCGCGACCCTTTTCCAGGGTCATTGACCGTCGGACCCTGTTGGGGTCGAGTGAGGGGGTTCCTAGGATCTAGGGGCAAAAAGAACTTTATTCCGGGGTGCCCTAGAACCTAAGTTTCCCACGCCAATTGCACGTGAACTTGACCGGGGATTGATCAAAGCTCTTTTTTGATAGTGTTTCCCCTCTTGCGGTTTTGCGGGCTGGCTGGCTGCCAGCTCGTCTCCAGAGGTCGGTATCGAGGAATCCCCATTGAAACACATTGTACCATTGATTTTCAATGGGGAACCGCCGCTCCTCCTCTTGGGTGCCACCTGCAGGTCTTCTATGATATCAGGCCCAAACTACTGAAATTCTCATTGATTTGCATGGGGCTTCAATGGCGGCCTATGGAGAAGCTGCAAAATGGAGACTGCAAAGGCGGGAAATGGGACAAAGGGCTATAAACACACAAATGTCATTAATCTTTTCCCTCCTAACCTAATCCCAGTGCATATGGCTGGTGTCTACACTGTAAAGGTACAAAAAACAATAATTGTACCTATATACATTTCTATCAAATAGAACACAGTTTGCCCTGAGGCAGAGGAATAAAAATACATGAATTCCCTCTAAAGGTGGGAATAGGATAACCAAGGGACGTACCTTTTGGTTGTGAGGCAGGGGAACACATGTATTAACGGTACATTTTTAGTTAACCCCCCACCTCCCAGACGGTGGGAGGGGGTGCCTATGGGGGTGACCCCATTAATACCCGCTTGGCACTACTCCCCCATCACACACAGTTCAGGGACTCGGTGCGGTCCAATCCCATTTTAGAGGGCAAGATAATTCGGCATTGGAGTGTGCCTCTGGATGTGGGTCGGCTTGGTTCTTATGGCACCGAGGGCTCTTGAATAGGGAGCATGATTCTAATGCTCCAGATAGAGTTTGGACTGATAGAAGACAGTTGATGGTACACAGGCAGTATAGGTAGCAGTTATTGCAGGTAGCCCACTCCATTCCACTTGCGAGGCATCAGGGGGTCACTCACTCGAGAGCCCGGTTGTTGCAGCGTTTCTACTGGCCAGGGGCATCAAGGGCAGTGGCACAGTTTTTCTGGTCCTGTGATTCCTGCCAGTGAGTAGGTGAGGCAGGTGATAATGTGAAGGTGCCCCTGAACCCACTACCGGTAATAGGGGAACCCTTCCAGAGAGTAGCCATGGACATAGTGGGACATCTGAAGATCCCTAGTTGGACTTGCAAGAGTTACATTCTCACGGGAGTGGATTTTGCCAGCAGGTACCCTGAGGCTGTGGCACTGGCCACCATTGAGGCTAGTGCAGTAGCCACAGCAGTGATAGTTATTTTCTCTAGAGTAGGATTACCTAGTGAGATTCTAACTGATCAAGGGTCACAATTCATGTTACAGGGTCTCTGGGATTCGTGCGGGGTGAAGCACCATTGCATGACCCCTTACCAACTCCAGAAAAACGGTCTATGTGAGAGGTTTAATGGTACCCTGAAGCAGGTGCTTCGGCATTTATAGAGGCTGAAGGAAAGACTGGGAGATTCATTTGCAGCACTTGCTGTTTGCATTCCGAGAGGTACCGCAAGAATCCTCTTGCTTCTCCCCCTTCGAATTTCTATATGGTCACAGGGTACGGGGACCTCCCAACCTATTTTATCAGGGATGGGAAGAGGACACTACCAATACTGATGCTTCTGTGCTGAAGTATTTGGTAGATCTCAGGGACCGGTTGGAAATGCTTTTAGGTTTGAAACAGACTAACCTCAGGGAGGCTCAGACAAACAGAAGACTTGGTTCGACCAGCATGCCCGTTGTAGAGAATTCATCCCTGGGCAGCAATTGCTTGTTGAGAAGCCCACACGGCAGAACAAACTGATGGCTTCCTGGTCTTGTCCGTATACGGTACTCAGGAGGATGAAGGAGTGCCACTAGGAGGATGAATGAGTTGCACAGTTAGATGGAGAGACGGTAGAAATAGGACTTATCATGTTAATATGCTTAAGGAATATTTTGAACAGAGTGCGGCATCAGTGATTGCTATCTGTAGCCCACCAATTGGGGTCTATCTTCTCGAACGCCCATGTGGCCTACAATATGTAGGAAAATCTATTAGCCCTCTTAGGACGAGAGTTTTAGAACACATTGGGAATATAAAAAGAAAATTAATTACACAGTGTGTATAAACATTTTCTCAATGTTTATCATGCAGATCCTACTGGACTCAAATACATGGGCATTGAGTAGGTCATGCTACATTGGAGAGGTGAGGACATAAATATATATCTAATTAAGGGAATCCTTTTGAATTTATGAATTAAGCACTCTGGCACCCACCGGTCTAAATGCTGATTTTGATCTGAGCGTGTTTTCTTATATATGCTGTATATGATTCGTCTCTAATTTTTATTTTTCAACTTCACAGATTCTTACCAACGTCTCTTATATTTCTAGGTCTACTTAGATTAGATCTAATATATATAATGTTAGCCCTTTTTTATTTTATTAGATTTTATTACATTTATTAAATTGATTTTATTGATTTTATATATTTCATACAGTATATATATCTTTATTTTGTTTATATATGTATTTGTAGACTCCAAGCATGTTTTGCACAGAGATTAAAAGTTATGCAGCACTCATTATGGTGTCTTACAAAGTATACTTACCTACACGTTGTGAATATATTGTATCTATTTGTACCAATTTGTGGTGTGTAGGCGGTCACTGCAGCAGGAATTCAACCGCAAACGTGAATGGTTAAAAACAGCTTTATTAACCTAGAATGCTGCGCATCACAGAGATCACTCAAATCTATTTGTACCACCTGCGTTATTTTGTTATGTAAATTAGACACTTTAAATTACCTTCAACCAATAGATAGCGCAAATGAGGTATTTAATGAGTTAGAAACCAACCAATGACACTCCTGATGAAACCTCTGTGGAGGAGAAACGCATAGAGTGTATCCAGTGCCCAGCAAAGACCAAGGGGGAGGCTCCACACAGTGTTACCTGTTCATCCAAAGTCGCCTCCAGAGTTTCCATCCGGGGATCCAACCCGGAAGTGCGGGAGACGACAGACGCGAGTGCCTCAATGTATTGAGTGTATCAAGCAGAGAGATCGCTCTGCAGCCTCTACTGTTGGCGTTGATCATTTGATCTAATTGTACATACAATTCAGACACAGTGTAAGTGTAATTTTATCATTTTTACTGCAGATAAAAAAATTTTTTTGCAGTCTATACTATGTCCACTTTTCTTTACATGCTATGAGGATTCTACCCTATGCTGTTCCTAGACATGACAACCCCACACAAAATGCAGTACAAAGAAACCTTTACATACACCACAACACATAGAAATCTGTGAGTACACATTTTATTGGATGAGGACTTCTTCATTATCATATTTCAAGACAGATTGCACAATTTGTCTGTACTGTATGTTCTTCTGTTTCATGTTCTTGCACTCCCTGATCTCTCTGGACACCAATTGGGGACCTGGCGAGCGATGCTCTGTGTGACCTCCTAGGGAAATCAAGGCAGGGGGGCACAGTAAAGAAAGTTGAGATAGGGTCTCAGCCCAGTGTAGAGCAGGGGGTGCAAGCAAGGGGTATGCTAGAGCAGCATAGGGTTCTGTTTATGGACAAGCTGGCAGAACAAATATTACAGAGCTCCCAGTGCTTATAGGTGAGCAAAGACCTCTGCATAAGCATGCCTACAGAGTATCAGCAGAGGTATCGAGTAGTATAGAGAAGGAGGTAGAGGAGATTCTGGCCTTAGGGCTAATTCTACCATCTCAGAGCCCTTGGGCTTGTCCGGTAGTCCTGGTACCTAAGAAGGACAGATCCACTCTGATGCTCAATGCTGAGACTGTGTCAGATGCTTAACCCATGCCCAGAATGGATGTGCTGTTAGATGAGCTCATGGGGGCAAAATATCTGGCCACTATGGATTTGTCCAAAGGTTATTGGAAAATCCCTCTGATGCAGGAGGCTAGGGAGAAGTCTTCATTTATCACTCCAAGTGGTATCTATGAAGTTTTGGTGATGCAATTTGGGATGAAGAATGCCCCGGCTACCTTCCAACGCATGGTCAATAGGTTACTGGAAGGGATGCAAAGTTTTGCAAGGGCATACCTAGATGACATTGCTGTGTTCAGTAACTCGTGGTACTCACATTTAGTGCACGTAGCTGCGGTGCTAATAAGGATCAGGGAAGCCGGGCAGACACTGAAGCCTGCAAAGTGTCTAATGGGTATGGCAGAAGTGTTGTATTTAGGGCACAGAGTGGGTGGAGGGCACCTTAAGCCAGAACTAACCAAGGTGGAATCTATAGTGCAGTGGCGGTACCTAGAACCAAAAAGCAGGTCATTACTTTTTTAGGCACCACGGGCTACTATAGGAAGTTTGTACTTCAGTATAGTGCCATTGCAAAACCCCTGACTGACATGACACAGAAGCGACTCCCAGTTCTGGCAGCCTGGTCTCCTGCCTGTGAAAAAGTTTTTCAGGCACTGAAAACAGCACTGGCTAGTGCTCTGATTCTGGCTGCTTACGTCAAGAAATTCCAGGTAAAGACTGATGCCTCCAATTACGGTATCGGTTCTGTACTCAGCCAAGTGGGCGAGGAGGAGGGTAAACATCCTGTGGTGTATTTAAGCAGGAAACTTTTACCCCGCAAAGTGGCTTATGCCACTATTGAAGAAGAATGTCTGGCCCTTGTTTGGGCTCTACGGAAATTGCAGCCCTATTTGTATGGCAGGACATTTACTTTAATCATGGACCACAACCCACTGAGTTGGTTACAAAGGGTGTCGGGGGAGAATAGCAAGAATGCAAGAATTTGATTTCTGCAGCACAAGAAAGGCAGCGAGCACGGAAACCCTGATGGACTTTCCAGACAAAACATTCCTTGTGTGCCAAAAGCCTCAAGGGGTGTCAGGCAAGTTGAACCTCCGGATGTGGTGGATACAAACGAGCCTTCATCTTGAGGGGGCAGGTGTGACAGTGAAGGGGTAACCTGGCCATCAATAATGGTATTCTGCCCGGCTAGTTACCTCTGAGCCCTATTTCATGTTTTAGAGTGTCAGCTCTTCAACCTGTGTATTGTGCCTGCAATGAATGTAATTGTATGACAATAAAGATTTTATGTGTGTTTTACCTTTCCAGGAGTGCTAACCAGTTGAGATTCTCAGGCTATGAGTTTCAAGGGGGGGGTGGGGCTGTTGCGGTAAAAGTGTTGTTAGATTGTGTCTAGGTAGCTGGGGTCCAGCATTGCTGGTTACCCCAAAACTGTATATGAGAATTAGGTCAGATTCCCAGGGACATATAGACACCTCACTCCGGTCAAAATCCTCCCTGGAAAACAGTTACGCGACTCACCGCCAGGTTTCCCTGCTTCAGCACAGACCAGAAAGGTAAATGAGGGCATAGGGATTTACAGTATGTATCATGGGTACAGCCAAGGTTCCCTAAATTAGTGAGATTCCCCAGTATATGCCCAGGTAACCCAGAATCAGTATAGAGATTCTGAGGGGTTTCTCCAACTGTATATTAAATTACGAGAGGTTTTGTGAAACCAAAGTCCTAGTTTCTGTAAAGGAAAGAGATACAGTCCTGAGAGTGTGCCTAAGCATTTTTGGTTCTAAAGAAAATTAGGTTTTCTTAAGGGAACGAGCTACAGCTCTGAGATTGAAGCTAAGCATCTTTTCATTTCACTGTGGGAGTTAGAATAAAAATGGAAAATATTTTTTATGTTTCATAAAAAGTTTAATAGCCAATGCAGCTGCCATGTTTTTACAGTCTAAGTCAGGTTTACAGTGTCTGGGGGATATGGCTAGTGGGAATAAAAGTAGTTAGTCCCATTCTACCCCTCATAGCCCAAAAGACTTTGACAAGGTAAAAGTGTAAAAGTATATTTTTATTAAACTGAGATGTTTGTAAATGTATTATACTTATAAGTTGGGACTTTTAAATATGGTACTCTGAGGGGGGCTAGTGGGCTACCAATTTGTGGTTCCACTAAGCCTGCCCTTGGTCCGTACTTCAAATCCACAGATGCTGCCACAGGTGTTAAAGCCATTTGGGTAGGATGGTAAAGTGGAGCACCCACGTCCGGGGGGAATAACAAGTGGCTAAAATGGCAAACTCGCGCATGCCCTTGTAACATTCAGAAGAACAACTTTCCCAGCTTTGGAATACTGGAAGCCCTCTGATTGGCTGAGTGTAAAGTTCCCAGGCTCAGATTTGTTTTAGTATTCCATGAATGAATCTGAAATACCATAAGAAACCCAGAAGCCAAACCGGTCCGATGCTCTTGGAGAAATAGCAGCAACTGGCATCAGAGATTTTCGGGTCCAAGTTCTCCCGGTCAAGGGATTTTGTTATCTCCGGAAGATATATATAGCGATGGCGTCTGGATACTCATGCCGATTTGAGTTCCAGGACTTTTCGGGCTGAGTCCCGGTCAACCTAAATACTCTGTTTTATGGACTATTTTTGCTAGGAAAGTTTAGTTTTGTAGCCCAGACCCCCAGTAAGTGTGTTTTCTCCTATATATTGTAATCCATTGTGTGTACGTCTAATTCTAAGGAATAAATCGCAATTTATTTTACTTCTTGGTTTTACTCAGTGAAATGATCCTGGTATAAAGATGTAAATACCTGGTCTCCCGTGACAGTATGGTATGTGCCTGAAGCCCTACAAATGAGGTGGAGAGTAGGTAATGCGATTAGTAGAGCTATTAACTCAAAACTGCTAGAAGCAGTGAATATACCATATGTTCATGTGGTATATCCCTCGTGGCAGTAAATATTAGATTAACATCAGGTTGCACAGATGATTAATAATAACAACTGTTAGATAAATGTAGTCAAAAGGCAACAATTGACTTCAGAAATTCAACAAGTGAATTAAGTAGCACCTTGACAAAAGACTGATTCAATATTAAGTGATGGCAATTGCCAAAGACAAAAACGTTCATGCAAAGTCCATAGATGGGTTTCAAGGTTGTAAATTGCTGCCCCTGTGTAGGATAACCAGTCCTCTGCAGAGAACCTCAAAAGTTAAAATTAATAAATGAGGGCGCAAAAAGTAAGGCGAACACAACCTTTATAGAATAAAAGCAACAGTAGTAACATGCACTGGGATACACATATGTACTGTATAAAATCAGTTTTAACCCTCTGGGTGGAAGCCTCAGGGGGTTACTTCTCCTGGTAGGGCTGGCGGTGGCTCGAGTTTCCCTCTGTATCTAGCGCCTGGAAGGGACGTCAGGGGATGCTGGTCCGGCTATAAAAGCTTCCTGTTCTCAGTGAAGGGAAATCCAAGGTCTGCAGCAGGTGGTCTCTGTTTGCTGACAGAGATCCTTGTGCTCATGGGAGATCTCTTAGCAGTGTCGGTGTACACAGCCTGGGCAGCGGATACTTGCTCTTGCTGGCTGAACACTCCACATTCCAACGCTGTAGTATAGTGCGTTTCACCACTGTGTGGCTTTGTCAGGGATAACCTGATACAGTATATATTCTGAAAGCATCGATAACATGTCAAACTTGCTAGAAAACTGATTCTTCACATTCTGCAGCAATCTCAAACCGAGCAGTAGCTGATAAAATGCTAAAAACTGCCATTTTCTGAGAAATCGAGCTATTCAGGAACCCTTGATATGCACATCGCGGCTGCAAATAGCAAGCAACTCACAGGTTCTGATCTCAACACCTCAAAGGTGGCGAGATGGGATCCATGATGTGACTCTTAAGAAAAATATTTTTTTTACTACATTGGATTGAAGCCGGGTGTCTCCGGAGCTTACATGCATTAATATCAGCTACGGAGACTCCCTGATTCCATCCTGTGTATTAAAAATATATTTACCGGCAGCTTCATTACCTTAGCAGTTAAATACCAGTCCCCGGATTATCGGGGTTTGATGGGGTGGGTGGTATTTGGCCCGTGATGGATGTTTAGGCCTACCGAAAGTGTTTGCCACAGTCACAATCAATGGATTAATTGCAAGTGTATTGCACTGTAATGTCAATGTTATTTTATTGTGCATTTTTTTTTGTTTTGCAAGCAATGGGCAAAGGTGCTATTAACCATTTTTGGCTCAAGTGCTTTTGCCCATTTATTTGAGTCGTGATGGGAGTAGAGGGGCTGGGGAAAGGGGGTAGTTGCCACGGGGAGGGTGGTTAGGCCTCCCAGGTCTGTAGCGGGTCAGTTTAACCCCTTAATTACTATAGCGGTAACAAACTGCTAAGGTAATTAAGGGGTTAATGGACAACATTTTAATAATTTTAATGTTGCTGCCCACGGAAGACTCAGAGGACATAGATGAGGATGAGGATAGCCTTCATCCTGGCAGGGGTAAGTACAACTTTAATTTACTATATGCTAGTTAAGGTTTTTTTTATTTTTTAATGGCATATGCGCTAATATCCAGACCTCTTGGTAATAGGGATTTTGCCCATTGCTGTATGTGTTGGGGGTATTGTTGGGTATTGTGGGGGTGAGTAGTAGGGTGTCCTTTCATTGCTATTGGGGTTATCTTTGCTCCCATTGAGGGTTTAGGTAACAACACTGGCAATCAATGGGTGTATTGGCTAGTAGTGGTGTTTGTATTGTATTATAATGTTTCTTAAGGGTAGAGGAGTGGGTGAAGAGGGTAGTTGCCCCAGGGTGGGTGGTTAGGTTCTCAGGTGGGTTGTGGGAGGGGTTAACCCCTTCATTACATATTGGTTACCACTGCTATTATAGAAAAGTAATTAACTCCTCCCGAAACCTTCCCAATAGGTCTAACCACCCATCCAGGGGCAACTACCCCCTTCACCCACCCCCTCTACCCCCCAAAAAACAGGTACTCTAGATTAACCCCTTTTTTACTTTAGCGGCAAGCCACTGAGGAATGGCTTTTTTTATTTTATTTTAATAATACAGTATTGAAGCAGGGGGTTTCTGCAGCTGAACCGCATTCATTTCAGCCACGAGGACATCCTGCTTCCCAAGTTACAGGCCCCAGTATGGGGTGCTGGTATCTCACTGCATTGTTTAAATCTCCGGCGTCATGTGATCGGGACATTTAAACTTGCATGAGGTACCGGCATCCCATACTGGGGCCTGTAACTCGGGAATCATGGGGTTCCCAAGGCTGAAATTAATGTGGTTCAGCTCTGGAGACCCCCTGCTTTAATACTGTGTTATTAAATTCAAATAAAAACAGTGCTATCATCATTAAGAGCCTTGCAGGGAGATGCAGCTCTCTATGTGCAGCTCTTACCGACTGCAGGCAGAGCGCACGGGCAGGACATAGAAAAAGGCAGAGCTAAAGACACTGCTATCCCAAGTTTTATAGCTTTTTCTTACCGAACTGTTTCTGACATTGCGATAACTCTTTCTAAATACCGTGATAACACAAATGTCAGATCGATCGGGAGGGTCATTTCAAACCGTTCGATTTGGCAGTGATATCATCAAAGCTACCTGAATAGGCCCCTATAAGTCAGAAAACAGTTCTCTCACTTATCTGATCAAGAGACACATATGCCTTGAAGCATTGTATATTTTACATGTACCTTCTTCAATAAAAGAGTATTAATAGAAATAATTTGAACTTTCCTCTTTCTTTTTGGCATGACATTTCATATTAGTGTATATGTCCGCAAGTCTCTCTCGCGAGAGGCGATGGTATCTGCGGGTTGTGTCCAGGTATGACGTCACGGGAGGTCCCAGGTTTGTCAGGAGAGAGTGCACGTCGATGCTACTCTGTTTGGAACATGCGTGGGAGTAGGGCGAGAGAGCCATGCGGGCATCCGTGATATCGGGAGCTGCTTACTAAGTAGAGGGAAGCCAGCCGGAACGACCATCAGCGAGTCGGAGGTTCCTTACACCCCAGAGCGTCTGGGGGGCACAACGCTAGGACTCTGAGAGTAGCTGTTGGCAGCGGGAGGTGCTTTTCCTGTTTATAAGAGACATTTTATGCGCAAATCCTACTTGGGTCCAGTAAGTAGGATTCCAATTGTCGTTTGCCAGTGTGCGGAGAGGAGCTGTTTTAATTGTGTTTTATTGCTTATTAAATGTATCTTTTGTTCTCCTTACTATCTTGCACAGTTTTTTCTCTGGGGATTGACCATCCCCTTCTTTTTGGATAACCTGTCCGTCAGTATACACAGTGTTGCACTATTTGTTTTGTTTCTTCTTTTCACATATGCGGTACCCCACGGATTGATCATCATTTGAATTCATCATTTGTTGGACTTACCTGATATTGTATTCTACTAAGGACTTTCTTTCTGGTAGTATTGAACACTGACACTGACACTGTTTGGTCACATATATACTTTTTTACAAATTTGTTGTTTAAGTATTTATGGCGCCGTTTGGTAACATTTGTTTTACAACAATTTAACACCCTCCTTTTAGACCTACTGTATGTATTTATTTCAAAGATAGCACCTGGCAGTTCTAGATGAGGGCCTTGGTTCTTCCAATGACAGTTCCAACATGTGCTGAATGTACAGGACCTGTAGGTACATGCAATGAATTCCTATTGGAATTCACTAGTCAACAGTATGCAGCTTAACAACGCACAAAAAATAAACCTTTCTTTCCTTCCGGACAACAGGCCTAACAGAACCCAAACAAATGCAGTTAACCTCTTAAATGGGTACATTTTGGAGGGTAATGTACTTTACTGTACAGATATATTTACTAAACATCACCCAGACAACTATACTCACTGGGTCCTCTAGTTCCCCTCCAGCCACTTGTAGATGGTTCTAAGGAGACCATCCGTGCTCTGCCTCCTCTTCACTCAGCTGAAGCAGGATCATGGTGTTTTTTCTGCCCTCTCAAAGCATAATTGAATAAGTAAACATTGTATAGAACATTTGTAAATAAACACAATGTATAATAAGTAAAGTGATTTCATCTTGTGCTCATAAAAAGCATTTCTGACAAATCTGTTACAAAGCAATGCTGACATTTGAGCATTGCTTGTGGGCAATAATTCTGCACACTACTTGAAAAATACAGAGATTACGATAGTAGCTTTAGATTTTCTGCAGTTACTGTAGATTCTTCTCTTTCACTCTATCTATACTGGATAACACAGAACAGTGATGATACATCATTTTAGACTGAAACTGTGCAATTTAACTCTCCCCCAATCTCAACTAATGTTTTAGCCAGTCCTTCCCCCTGGCTGTTGAGGAGCATTGCGTCATCGGTCAAGAGGTTGCTGCTGGAGTAGGATTCAGAGGGTAAAAACAGCAAAGGTTAAAATCACATTGATTGTACATATGAAACTGCCAGTTCTGAGCCACTTGACAGGGAAATGTCATGGCCATCTATCAGGCTTCCCATGTGGCATATTGAGTTGATGGTGAACTGTCTAGGGTGGTGAGTTGTCGGCGGCCAGTTGTCCCTCCTGTATTTAGTGGTCTGATGGTCAGATGGAATTATTATTTGTGTGGTTGCAGTTCAGTGCATGTCCGACAGATGGCGTAGTGAATGTCTTTGGCTATGGGAACACTGGATGCTACTGTAAATATATTGTCAATGTCTGAAAACAGGTGTCTTTAAGGTAAGATGAAAAGTATAGACATTACAGTAATCCATTGTTAAATGACCCTGGTTATTCAAGACTTTATCAAATTTAGGCGTTTCACATTTTATTACAAAACAAAATGTACTGTACATTATTTTACATTGCCTTGACTGCTGACTGTTGCAGGGGGCATACATGATGTCAACTCGTTGTAGTCAACCCAAATACAGTTCTGCATACTGTGACGATAAGGGGTAGCCGGTCTTCATTAATAAAGGTCACGCCCAGCTGGTTACCCCTTAAACCGTATGGCAAGGGCTTAGGTTGTCAACTCTTGGGGCTAATATTGTACCTTACTGTGTTGCCCTGTAATTCTGTTCCAATTTTACTGTCCCCATAGGGTTCTAAACTATGAACCGTGTGTGTCTGGGGATAAGTATGTAAGTCTTGTGGGCCAGTTAATGCATTCTATGCTGTATTCCCTTTGACTTATGGTCCCATAGCTGCCTGTGAAAGCTTATGTGGATTACCTTGTATGGGTGGCCCTTTATGAGGAAAAGCTGCAGGGCAGAGACTTCTGCAACATGTGGAAATAGGGGGATTTTGGGGGGCAAACAGGATTAACCTGTATTTCCTGCCAGCAAGGTATTAGAGCTGAGTCTAGGGGCTTGTATCCTAGAACAGGTTTTAGAGCCCCAGTTCACAGACCCCACACTTTCGGTCCAAATTGTAGAGTGCAC
Source organism: Ascaphus truei (assembly GCF_040206685.1). Classification (NCBI taxonomy): domain Eukaryota; kingdom Metazoa; phylum Chordata; class Amphibia; order Anura; family Ascaphidae; genus Ascaphus; species Ascaphus truei. The sequence continues at coordinate 207,534,019 of NC_134484.1, read as the reverse complement.
GTTTTAACGTTGAAATGTGCAATGTTAAAAAATACTATGTTGGCGTGGCCAGGACGTGCAGATGTGAAGCTCCATCCAAAATATAAGCAAATCAGGCTAAAAAAACAATAAAATACACAGAAAACACATAAAAACCCCAGATAAAGGTGGGGGAAGTCGGGCACGACTGGACTTATAGTAACAGCGGCGAGATCCCAAACACATCCAACCCACAAGCAAACAACGGGTCCCCAGGGCCTCTTCTACGACTCTGCAGAGCTCCCAAGATGGCCGCCGAGCACAATTGAAAGGCCCTGTCACGGGAGACTCCTGTGGCGGGTAGGATCTCGGTGGCCAGAGCAGCAGGAGCGTAGTAGGGGTCACAAGCAGAGGTCCAAGGCAGGCGGCAGATAGCGTAGTCAGGTAACAAGCAGAGGTCGGCAACGAGGAGACTGGAACAGGACAGGGAGCAGGAACAGGTCTGGGAGCAGGGACTGAGACTGGGGAGCAGGGACGGAGACCGGGGAGCAGGGACGGAGACCGGGGAGCAGGGACGGAGACCGGGGAGCAGGGACGGGGACCGGGGAGCAGGGACGAAGACCGGGGAGCAGGGACGAAGACCGGGGAGCAGGGACGAAGACCGGTGGAGCAGGGACGAAGACCGAGGAGCAGGGACGAAGACCGGGGAGCAGGGACAAAGACCGGGGAGCAGGGACAAAGACCGGGGAGCAGGTACGGAGACCAGGGAACAAACAGGGACAAGCCAGATTATCAGCAAGGGCCTTTACTATGAACAAAATCAAATACTGGACTGGTACAGGAACAGATCAGGATCAGAGAACGAAGCATGTGCAATGGAGTCTGACTCAAAACAAAGGCAAATGAACCAACCAGGAAGCAGAAGCTATAAAGGACAGAGACAGGAGCAACAAGAAGACAGACAGACAGAGGAACCCTAGAGCCCACAGAAGGCAGCAGCACACCCGGTGGACAAAGAAGAACTATGGCTAGGCAGGAGGTCTAGGCGACCCTGACATTACTCCCCCCTCTCGAGAGCGTTCTTCGGATGATCCTCCAGGCTCTTCCTGGAGGCCTTGATGAAAAGTTGACTCAAGGTGACCCACCTCTGGTGGTTTGTCAGTGGGCAGAGGGTACTCCACAGGTACAGACTGAAAAGGTCCATCAGAAAGCCGACAGAGGAACTCAATTCTCTCTCGGAACAGTTGAATGTCAGGATGCATCAACCCAAACGCCAGAGAATCTGTGAGCAGTAAGCTTGACTTTGCAGAGTAGGTAACAGGCTCAGCAGAGGACTCATCAGATATTCGTATATAAATGGAAGAACATGCGCTTGTCTTCACAGCGGGAGCAGAGGAGCCAGTAGATCCTCCTGACAACCCTCCAGTTTTAGCAGGGTGTCCCTGATGGAATGCCGTCTCACGATGGCCTTCGGACAACACTCCATGTTTCGCAGGAACATAGGAATCAGCAACGACTCCGTACAACCCTCCAGGCCCTTCAGGGAAACATGATGGAAGGCCAACTTAGTGTGTACATCAAGTGCTGATGGGAAATCTGTGAGAGGTGCATTTATCCTAATCACAGGAGCAACAGGTACATTGGGTGCTGGAAGAAACCTCCGAATAGGTGCGTTCAACCCAAATGCAGAGGCAGAGACATCAGGAACGTGGGCATCAAGGACGGGTGCAGCCTTTCCACATGAGTCAGTGGGGACACAGAGTTCGCTCTCCATGGTCTCCTCTTGCGACTGCCATTTCGTGGCATCACCCAATGAAAGACCAGCTATTTGAGTTTTCAGCTCTTGAAGCTGTCCTTCTGCACTTCTTTTCCCACTCAAAGCAGTTGTCAGTTCAGCTTCTTTGGAGTTGAGTCGCGACTCCATATCACCCAGCTGACTTAGAACAAGGCTTAAATGTGTTTCTTTTTCTTCATTTCTGACCTGTAGCTGCCAGTACTCCTCCCAGACCTTGTCCAGCTCCAGCTGCAGCCGGGCCTTCTCATGGGCTGTGTGATTCAACACTTTGCAGGCATCAGCCATCTTGACCTCATAGTGCTGTGTCAGGCCAGCCAGTTGACGGACGGACACCTCCTCCCTCTCTTTTTTGGCAAGCTGTGTCTTGAGCTCAGCGATCTGTGCTGTGAGATGCTGTGATGTGTGTTCAGCTGTCAGCTTTAGCTCTTTCATTTGTAGGTGTTGTTGCAATTTCCACTCCTCAGTGAGAGATCCCTGGTTAAGTGCATCCTGCAATTCTCTTCTCAGTGCTGTCATCTCTTCACTGTGATCATTTTGAGCTCGCTTCCATGCATCCCTTATCACATCTTGGAGCTCTGCAAATTCCTTTGCTATGGTCTCAGCAGCTTGTCTTTTCCAGGTCTCTTTCTCTTGGGTGTACTGGCTGTTGGGGATGGAGCAGTGTCTCTGCTCCTCTAATTCGTGCTTCAGTTTCTGGACCGCCTTGTGCTCCCTCTCATATAAGGTTACCTGGGCTCTAAGCTCCTCCTCCAGAGAGGCTCTGGTTATGCTCAGTGTGGTCTTCAGCTCCTCATGCTGCTCTTTGGGGACACACTGGGTACTCAAATACTCTTGCAGCATCTTTAATTTGTAGGCAGTCTGGAAACTGTCTTCCCGCAGTACTCGCTGCTTTTCCTCAGCATTCACCCATTTCTCCCTCGTGTCCTGCAGATGTGCACGCAGTTCTTGCAGCTGACTCTGCAGCATATTTTCTGCTTGTGTGCGCTGCTCCAGCGAGACACGTTCTTCTTGCAGCACTCTCTCTGCATTCTGCATTGCTGTCTGCACGTCTAACTTTTCCTGGGCTAACTGTTTCTTCTCCTCTCCTAATTCATGGAGTTTCCTATCTCCTTCACTGACTTGGACATAGAGATTCTTGCACTCTTGGGTTACAGTTTCAAAACTGCTATTTAACCCTTTGAAGATCTCTGTTTTAAAGTAGCAAATCTCTTCCTGGGAGACTTTAAGCTCTGTATTAATCCTGCGAGGCGCTGATCCTCGGCAGCATCAGCATATGCCCTCTCCAGCTCACCTGACATGACATCCAGGTCACTCTCCAACTGGTGCTTTTCTTTTTCCTGGAGAACACACTTAGCAATTGATGAGGATAGATAGCTTTGTAGTGCAGCCTTGGCTTCTTGCGCTTTATCTAAATGTCCATGAAGACAAGCAATCTCTTTTCGTGCAGATTGAAGTGTCTGAGTTAGGGCATCTTTTCCTTGATTAAATACTTGTTTCTTTTCTTTCACTATTCTTGGGATAAGTCTGTGAGTTGCCTTAAGCTGCATCATATCTCTTTCATCAAGTGCAGACTCTGAGGTTAAAGGTTCATCCTTTATTCCTTCTGCAACTTCCACAGTAATACCTCCTTTCTTTTTCTTCTTCTTCCTTGCTTTGAGAAGTTCTGAAGAATCAGTGGTACTGTGTTAACATATACTGCTCAAGACTGTTTTCAGAGTGGGAGCCATAACTTCGGACATACTGTAAGGAAACCAAACTTCCCAAGAAACCAGTAAAGCGGAAATGTGTCTTTAAAGCAGAAGCATTAGAATGAACAACAGGAATATTAGACACAGAGAGACACAAGATAGGAGAGCTGACCTTTTGAGACCTTAGCATCAGTCACAGAGGTATCATAAATGCAAGGAAAAAACATAGACAGAGAAATCTGTAGTTATATCTGAAACTTTAGACATCAGGCGTAGGGATATCAAATAGACAGAAAACCTGCAGTTAAATATGAATCTTTAGACATCAGGCGTAGGGATATCATATAGAGAAACCTGCAGTTAAATCTGATACCTTAGAAATCAGGCATAGAAATATCATAGACAGCAGGAAACTACAACAGAAAAACTTGCAGTTAGATCCGAAACTTTTGACATCAGACATAGGAATATCAGACAGAGAAACCTGCAGTTAAATCTGAAACTTTAGATATCAGGCGTAGGGATAACAGACAGAGAAACAAACTACAGGGAAACCTGAAACCAATCATAGAAAGGTCTACAGATTGCAGAAATATCACAGCATGCAGCAACAAAATAATGGGAGCACTTTTGTCTTTTGAAATGGGAACCCTGTGAACAGCTGTGGTCCAACCAGGGAAAGCAGTAAATCAAGGTAACCGTCTTAAATAGAAATGTGAGTCTGAAAATATGCAGTGGCCCACCCACAATGCAGAGACAATACTTGTCCAGGTAATGAAAGTCTGAAAATGGCAAAAACAGGTACTGCAGGGAAGGCTTTTTTTTTTTTTTAAGGGAAATATTCTCAGGGAGAAAGTGGCACAAAAAACCCTGCAGAAACCTTTGCAGCAACAAAACCTTCAGGATCCCAAATTACTTATCTTCCCCTAAGTGGATGGGGTCTGCTGAAGCAGGAAGGCAGAAAATCTGTTCCGGCGAGATCCAGAAGTGGCCTTTGTTTTCTGTCACGGGAGACTCCTGTGGCGGGTAGGATCTCGGTGACCGGAACAGCAGGAGCGTAGTAGAGGTCACAAGCAGAGGTCCAAGGCAGGCGGCAAATAGCGTTGTCAGGTATCAAGCAGAGGTTGGCAACGAGGAGACTGGAACAGGACAGGGGAGCAGGAACAGGTCTGGGAGCAGGGACTGAGACCGGGGAGCAGGGACGGAGACCGGGGAGCAGGGACGGAGACCGGGGAGCAGGGACGAAGACTGGGGAGCAGGGACGGAGACTGGGGAGCAGGGACAGAGACCAGGGAACAAACAGGGACAAGCCAGATTACCAGCAAGGGCCTTTACTATGAACAGAATCAAATACAGGACTGTTACAGGAACAGATCAGGATCAGAGACAGAAGCATGTGCAATGGAGTCTGACTCAAAACAAAGGCAAATGAACCAAGCAGGAAGCAGAAGCTATAAAGGACAGAGACAGGAGCAACAAGAAGACAGACAGACAGAGGAACCCTAGAGCACACAGAAGGCAGCAGCACACCCGGTGGACAAAGAAGAACTATGGCTAGGCAGGAGGTCTAGGCGACCCTGACAGGCCCCATGCCAGCGGAGGATATGTCGGGACAGTGACTTGGGATAGAGGTGAGTGGCAAAGTGAAGAGGAGCCACCAGATGATCCAACCCTGCATGGTAGAAAGCAGGCAGCCGTCGGCTGATGAGGCAGCGGTGGGGAGATGGGAAGCAGGGAGGGGCATCCATCTTGTGAAAGCGCTCCATCATGCTACATTGGGAGGGCACAGGCTGGCTTCTCCCCCTCCCCCCATCCCCAGCACAAAAAGTCAGTAAATCGGAGCCTCCGTTGGCTGTAGGGTATCAGGAGGTGCCCTCCTTAGCTGGGGTGCACTGCAGCAGGTGGAGGGTGAGGACACAAGACCACATAAGAGGTCTCCTTCCCCTACAAGGGCCATCATGTGCTCCTGAGAAGCTGCAAGGAAACATAGTGAGTACCAACCAGTCACTGAAGCTAGTAATAATTCTAGGCTGACTGTTCCTTCATCCTCACTTCTCCAACCCCACACAATTCAATACAAATTAATACACTGGGAGATTGCCACCTAGTGTAGACAATCAATTAGTACAAAAACTGCAGTTATGTGATTTCCCTCAGGGGATTGTGCATCCCCTAAAAAAGAACTGTTTGGACAGGAAAACTAAACAGCGCAAGCTATGATGGCAGCTTGAGACTCAGGCTCCGCAATACCCTGGGCTTCATTTTAAACTTATGACAGCAATTCTGCTCAGACTAACCCTCTAAATATAACCTATATCAAATACAAGACTCACTTACAATGACTTTGATAGCTATTATTCCATCAAAAAGATTAAGAACCAGAATGAGTTGCGAGAATACTTTACAAAACATGGTCGGCCATCTCCGCAATGGGTGGATGTAACGGTGAAGGGGTTAACCAGGCTCACTAATAAAGGTTCAACCAACTTGGTTATCCCTGATCCGTGTGTTGGTGTCCTAGAGTGTAAGTTCTTGGACAAAGATAATAATAATAATAAGGACACAGATGTCCTAAATGCATTACTGTGACTGTGTGCAAATTATGTGACATAAATATTTCTGTGTCTTTTGCCTTTCCTTGGATGCTGGGACCGGGAGATTCTAGGCTGTAAGTTTCAGAGTGGGTTTGTTGGAGAAAGTCCTTTCAGAATGTGGCTATATATTGGTGTTCCAGAGGTATGGGATACCCCAGGAATTGGATCCGGAAATCAAGTGAGATTCTCGTATCCAGCCAAGTCCATTGCTCCGAGCAAACTCTGACTCTGAAAGTGTTATTACGACTCACCACCAGGATTCCTGCTGCATCATCTTCCAGACAAGGTAACCGGGCATGAAGGGGTTAATGTATACCTGCGATCACCATGGGGTCCCTAGTAGACAGGGGGGTCCCTAGTAGAAAGAGTAGTACCCAGATACATGCCCAGGTACTCTGCACCTAGTATAGGGGTTCAGGGGGCACTCCAGCTAAGTGATAAAGCCGAGAGTGATTTGTGTGTGTAAAAGTTTTCAAAGTTATTTTTCTAAAGTATGTCAAGTATGAGGCTAGTGAATGTACAGTTGGTAACATATACACTCACTCCCTCCCTGACACCAGAAGAGGGACTTATATATTTTACCACACATACTGTAAGACAGGACACAGTATATTTTATTAAAATATTATATTTAATAGGTATATGTACTGTAACCTGTAAATGAACTACGGGATCTCCAAGTCATGAATTCCGAGCAGACCAGATGGCTACCAAGCTTGGTGCCTACGGGTCTGTGAGAAGTCAGGACTTGAAAGCCTCAGGGATGCTAGGGTGTTAGAACAGGAGGGGTACTGCAGTTCTGCTTGAGTACCCACATCCTGGGCTAACACAGGGTTATCCGGCCACCATTTGCCAGAATCCAGACTCTGTGGAGCCTGGACAGCGAGTGGGCTCAGTATGCAAAGAGGTTTGGGAGAAGGTCCGGCGCTACTGCAAGCGGCAAAGATCCAGGCAACTTCCGGTTTGTAAGGGAAAATTTTATTCCGACATCACACACACAAAGAACCAGGCTACACCTCGATCTCCCCCTCTGGAGTGGGGAGAGGAGGTCAGTACCTGAACATTTAAATAAAAAATCCCGCGAAAACAGACTGATTAAATGATTAACCCCATGTAATTTACATGCACTAGTATGGCTCAGAATATACTTATGTTTAAATAATTCATAGATATGATCATATTACCTAAAAGGGATATAATTTAATTGATCATACTTATAATTGTAGAATATACAGAGGGGGAGATTGAGGTGTAGACTGGTTCTTTGTGTGTGTGATGTCGGAATAAAGTTTTCTCTTACAAACCGGAAGTTGCCTGGATCTTTGCTGCTTGCAGTAGTGCCGGACCTTCTCCCAAATCTACTTTCAATTTTCACGGTCGCACACAGGACCAGCGGAGGTAAGAAGAGAGCAGGACCCAGATCAGAGAGCATCTAGAGGTAAGGGATTTCCCTCCCAGCCACAGTCCAGCATAGTGGTCTGCATTTGCCCCTCTCACTCCGCTCCCATGTGGCTTACTGTATATTGACACCTAAGGGTGCTGTGGCTGCACACCGGAGCGCAGGACACTTTCATTGTTCATCAGTATGCAAAGAGGCAGAGGTGCCAGGTTGGTGCATGCCCCTTTACAGACTGAGAAAAGGTACCCATCTGGCTTTACAATACCGGCAAATCGGTGATTGGCTGGCATGGAAATTCCCACGCTCTGATAGGCTGTAGAGGTTGGTGAATGAGAGCCTGAAACCCTTAAGAGAGCTTGCAGAAAATCAGGAGCATTATAACAAAAAAGGAAGCAGTCCAAACTTGTATATGTGATGTGGTGCAGCTTGAAGAGTAGAATTGTTCCTAATTCACAGCAATGGTAGATTTTCAAGATGATCAGCGCACCTCGTTCAAAGGGAGGACAAGAGAAAAGAAAGAAAAAAGCACAATGTTGAAGCAAGTTCACAACATGTAATGTGCATAAGTTATTGGATATCTCACCACTAACTTATTCACATTACATGTTGTGAACTTGTTTCACTATTGTGCTTTTTTCTTTCTCTTTCAACGAGGTGCGCTGATAATCTTGAAAATCAGCCAATTAGGAGCGCAGATTCAAAGTGCCAAACCATCAGTGGGAAATTCAAAGATGCTCTGTATTGAATAGACTTGAGCCGGCTTCAAGGATTTTGAACTCAGAAAAGTTTCTAAGTCCTGCTTTTGAGAACGTAGTGGCCGCGGTTTGCATTGCATGCCGAAATCAGTTAGAGGAATTTTGTGAGTACCTACCGGTCAAGGAAAAGGGCTCCTACAGAGGTAATTTTTGTGCATTTCGTTTAGAGGATAGATTTATTCATTAGCCCCGTTCCCAGTAAGTGTGTTAACCTTGTAAATTGTGTTACATTGTGTGTATGTCTATCCTGAAATAAATTACAATTTATTTTACCACCTTGCTTTGCTCAATCAATGATCCCAGTATAAAAAGGTGTTAATAAACCTGGTTTCCGTGACAGCGGAGTCGGGAGATGCTCCCCCTCCGGAACATTCAGACTCTGAACTGGGTGTGGAGATCGAAACGCTCTCCACGAAGAGTGACATTTACATTTTTAAATAAAATTGAATCCCCAATGCAAGCAGCAGTGAAGGATCTTAAGGAGGAGATATATTCCCTCTGGGAACGCACCAGTTCCCTAGAAACCAAGGTTGAAGCTACAATCACCAGGTAATCTCTCATGGAGTCTGAGCTGACAGAGGTGAATTCCCAACTTCAGGGCATCAAAGACAGACAGGAGGATGCAGAGGACAGGGATCGCCACAACAATCTCTGGATTCGGGGGATTCCGGAATCTGGAACAAATATCAAGGGGTTCTTGGGCAGATGGCTAACATCAGCCCTTCCAGATTTTACAGAGGCGTCTTTTACCCCTCACATATGTCACAGAGCAATTTGCTAACCAGCTTCTTCAGGAGAGGATGACTCCTGAAAAGCTGGTTAGCGAAACGCGTAGTGTCATTGACGTAGGCGTGACCGGATTCCCAAGACAAGCGCAGCCCATTTTCCTGCACAATGCCGATCCCGGAGGTACTGGAAGTGACGCAGCTCACCACCTGATGTGACGTGTTGCTTACCGGGAGTCCGGCAAACAGGACGGAGAGACGCAGACTGGGACAGGGGAGAAAAACGATCGAGCCACTCACATATAATTATTACGTGCCTAATACTTCTGTACTTATTTAAGTGCAATACTATCTTCAATATAGATGTGATTTAAATACAGATTTACACTATTTGTGCTATTTTTCTCACCGAGGACACATCACACAGTGGCCATCACTTTTAAGACCCTTGCTAGAGAAGTACTTCAACTTCATTGCGTAAACCACACACAAAGTGGGAAAGGCTTTTTTTAAAAAAGGGTGAGTTTCCATTTGGCAGATATCCTAGAGCTAAACTGTGGAAAGCTGATTACACTATGTAGTATTCTATTCTTTTATTTTTATGGTGACTCCCGCGCTCCCCAAAGTTCCGAATCATGAGCACAGATTAGCCTCATCTTTGAAATGGGCCTAGAGTCTAGTGAAATACCTGGGATGGAGCCTCAGTTGTTGGGCCAGCTTGGTCCTGGCCACTACCTCCAACCATGGCTGTGTCCTTGGAGACACAGTTGACCCTTTTTTTGGTTCCCCCCCAATCCCAGATTTTGTTCCCAAGGATAGGTGAGCATTAGGACTGTCTCTCTGTTGACACATCCATGCTCACTCTTTTTTATTTTCTGTTTTTTCCTGTCCCCCCCATTTTTGTTCTTTTCCCCAGAACCAACCCTGTCCCCCAACCCTGAACAGCCATCAGGTGACTAGTACAATAGCTAGATAGCGGTACAGTTTTTGGTATTCGTATATGTCTGTGTTTTTAGTCCAAACTCACAATGTCACTTAAGGTAATCTGGCTCAATGTGATTAAACTAACCTAAAAAGAGGAGAATGGCAATGATGAGCTTTAAAAAAGGGGTAAGACTTTCTTCTCCTGCAAGAGACCCATCTTAGATCCCAAGATACTCTAAGCTATCTGTATAGATGCTATAAGGATGCTTTCTGAATTCCACATTCAGATCGTTTTCACACAACAAGTTAAGAAAGTAGACAGGGATGGTACAAATATGATATTAGTCAGAGAACTGTGTGGAAAGGTCCTGACCATAGCTCCTAGAGTCTCCCTTGCATTTCTCCAAATTGTTACCTTCTATGTTTTCTCGCGATTATCCTGATCTCTCAGTAATGGTTTCCGTAACAGACTTGTAGGCCGTCTCAGAATACTCACACATACTAAGATAAAGCTATGTTAAGTATCAAGAATTGTTAAATCACCATTGTGCTATTCCCCCTTCTACCCCTACTTCTTTTATGAATCCACCCCCCACCCCTCAACACCCACCCTTAATGTTTTATTTCTGTATATCTCTGCCTCAAAAATCAATAAAAAATAATTAAGTTGAAAAAAGAAAAACTATGTTTCTCTCCTCCCCTGACCATGATGGAGCTGGGCCCCTCAGAGGGAGAAGAGGGAATTGGATCACAAGACATAGCATATCCCTAAACCCCTAACAGTGGTTTTGGGGTTGAGAGGGGGGGGTGGCGGGACCCAGGACTCAGCCATGTCCCAGGCCCCTGCCACTTATGGAGTTATGCAAGTTTACTCACCCTCTGAAACTAGGTTTCTCCAATTAAAAGAATGATCAGACAACCCTTACCTGATTGAACCTGAAACTCAGCCATGCCCTGAGTTCCTGAGAAGAGGGATGGAGAATTGGCGGTCCAGGACTATGAGTTGCTAATAAATGAAAGGGGGAAGGACCTAGGACAGAGTAGGGGCCAAGGACACTTGTAAAGTTGAGTCGTCGTTGTCGTCGTCGTCCCCCCCCATGTGGGATATGCTTCAAACTAAAAGAAAGTGCAGTAAGCTGGTTTAATAGTAAAGTGGTAAGACTGGTTTAGGGGGTTATGTCTTTTAGAAATTTAGACAATAATTTTTCCTGGTGGTCGTCCATTTAGTTTAAGAAATATTTTAGCTTGTGGGTTTGAGAAATCTTTTACTGTGCATGATATGTCACAAAATGTACCTGGAAGATTTAGCTGGCATAGTAGTAAACAGTGGGAAGACTGGTTAAGGCGGTTATGTCTTTCATTTGGTTAAAAGGTGCTTAAACCGTGTGATAGGGCTATGCCACACAATAAAAGAGTGTTCAGCAGGAGATAGTCTCTCTAAGGCTTGATGTCCATGCTACTGGGTTGACCAACCAATCAAATTCAAATCCGGCCCCCTCCTGTCTGCAACTGCCCCCTACTCAGTGGTCAAATTCAAACTAACTCCAGGTTGAGGTTATGTTTTTCATTTGGTTGAAGAAATCTCTTAGCACACAAGAGAGTGCGTCAATTAGGTGTCATAGTAGTAGACAGTGATAAGACTGATTGAGGATGTTATGTCTTTCATTTGGTGGGGAACGCTCTTAGGGCTCTATGCAGTAAGCAGCGGAAAAGCATTTCTCGCCACTTTCCCGCCTAAAAAGCCTATCCGTATTAAGAAAGGGGCTAGAAAGTGGCGAGATTAAAAAAAAACGCCAGTTTGGTTGGCGTTTTTTTTTTTCCGGTGGCGGGGCGAGAAGGCACTTTCCGCCTAAAAATCCAACTTTTTCCACCACGCTGTATTCTAGTAGAGGCGAGTAGCTAAGCTAAATAAATAACTAAATAAATATATATATTTATATATAAATATATATATACGACCCCAACAACACCTATACCCCCCTAACATACAAAACAGTAATGGGCACAATGACTATTATCCACAAATGGATAATAGTGCAGTTGTCCAATTAAAATACATACAGAACAATAAAGACATTAAATACATATAGCACTCACCCATGTGCGGCTGCCATGATGAAGGCCATCCTCATCTTCATCCTGCCCCATCCGCTTCTGCAAAACAGACACAAGAATAAAAACATCCAATGTAATGTCCCCTAACCCCTTAATTACCATAGCGGTTATTAACCGCTACAGTCATTAAGGGCTTAACCCACCCTCACCCACATACCCTCCCCCACTAACCCCCCCATCCCCTGAGGCCTAACCACCCTCACCCACTACACACAAGGGAGGCCTACCACATACCCTTGGGGCCAATACCCCCTCCCCCCAACACATACAGTACAATAATGTGCCAAATAACTATTATCCACATAGGGATAATACATTATTTGGCCATTATTAAACACATTAAATACCGTAGTAAAATAAAGAAAATTCTACTAACCTCATCAATAAGAAGGCTCCGTCGCCAGCATCATCCTTGGGGTCCGTTGCCAAAATAATAAATATCCAATACATATCAATGACATTAACATACCAATGAACCCCTTAATCACCTTATCGGGTACTAACCTCAAAGGTAATTAAGGGGTGAAGCCATCCTGCAATGGCATCACCACTTATGCATAACATCCTCAATGAATTAAAAAGCAATTTCCTAAACAAATCTCATGTAATCATTCAATCTGAAGCCTCAAATGCCACTTAAAACATTGCATTTACAGTGTATACATGTAGCATAACATGTAAACTACATGTACATGCTGCAAATCAATGTTAACAATACAATAATCCAACTAAAATAGCCTGACATCACAAGAAGTATATTATGTAATCCAATAAAGTCACCATCAATGAATTAACAGACATGAATTACATCCCTAAACAATTAAAAAACCATCCATACCAATTACACAATTAACTATCGCTATCGTTACAGAGAACAAGTTCAAAACATACAAAAAAGGACACCAAAAATTACAATATACTAAAGCAAGCCTCTCCATAACCTACAGTACAGCATAGAAGCCCAAAAATTACATCTCTGTAATAATAAAATACATTTAACACACATCTATGCATAGCAGCATAGCCACAATCATTTACAATACAGTAAATCAAGCTTTTACAACACTATCATTTCTTACCCTGCAAGTATATATCTCTCTAGACATACATACATACATACATACAGTGGCAAGAAATGATATGCATAAAAAAAAATTAACACATGAAAAAGCAAAAAAAAGCACAGTTGCATTAAATACATTTCTTTATTTAACTTACCATTACTTGACCCCACCGACTCCCGTTGATCAGCTTACTCACGAACCAATCCACGAACAGGAACCCATAAAATAATAAACCAGAAAATAATAAACATTAAAATAATAAAACACGACAATCCAGGGGTCTTCTAGTTGTAATCCATCTTCATCTGTATTCTTCTACCTTCTTCCGGGGTCTTCTTCCCGTCTGGTGCCACGCCCTGGTCTTCTTTCTTCAGTAGGAGGTCCTTCCTCCTCGGCGTCTGGCTTCAAAATGAGACGACATAGGCTTTTAAAGGCCTATGACGTCACATTTTCATCATATGGTTCCCACGGCCCCGATTGGGCCGTGAAAACCATGTGTTTTGGCCGATGTAAAAAAAAATGATGACGTCACTTAAAGGCAAAGAAAGCACAGCCAATCAGAATGGCTTTGCTTCAATTGCCTTTAAGATGACGTCATGAAAAGAAACATGGCCTGACTCACATGGTACGGCAGCCAATCAGAGCGTGGGAAGCCTATCCCTACTCTGATTGGCTCTAGTAGACCATGTGACAGAGGCTTGGGGAAGAACGGATATGACGTCATTGAAAGCCTGTCACATGGTACTTTAAACAATCAGAGTAGGGATAGACTTCCCACGCTCTGATTGGCTGCCGTACCATGTGAGTCCGGCCATGTTTCTTTTCATGTAACGATAGCTATAGTTAATTGTGTAATTTGTATGGATGGTATTTTAATTGTTTAGGGATGTAATTCATGTCTGTTAATTCATTGATGGTGACTTTATTGGATTACATAATATACTTCTTGAGATGTCAGGCTATTTTAGTTGGATGAACCTTAGCAAGCGACCCCCTGAATATTATTTGGTTCTGCAATAAAAGAGAGCACAGTTGACTGGTATACTAGTAAAGAGTGGTCAGACCTCTGTTATATATACCCAACGATATTGCAACCCATGGGCAATGTAGGGGCAAAATCATGCCCATTTCTCGCTACTGATTCAATGGCTGCTTCTCCCACTGATGGATTCTCACAATAAATAGTTTACTTTGGTCCTAGGAGGAATTGCCCCTTTAAAGCTTCAGGGTGATCTGGAGGTAGTCTTTCCCTGATTGGAAGTCTATGGTACCTGTTGAGTCTGTCATTTAATGTGCCCTTCCTATAGCTCAAAAATTCCCCACTCCTGTAACCGTCCTATCTTCAGTCTGCAATGTTTTAATCTTAGTTGTTTTAATTATTTATAATTCATTTAAACATTTATATATGCTTCATTTGATTTTTTATACATAGTGTGACGAGTGCTCACCACAAACAAGGTGGGGCCATGAGGCTGAGGTGGGGATGTTGATAGTCACCGACCAGCAAACGGGCCGCCGCGTCTGGTGTGCAGAGTGCAGGTGATATAGCCAGGTCAGGGTAGGAGAGGTCAGATAGGTCAAGGCTACTTGCCGAAGTCTTGGGTAGGAGAGTGTAGAATCGTCGTATATCAGTAGCCGTGGTCGAGGAGAGGAGAGAGTGGAAGTCCAGAAGTGAGCCAAGGTCAAGGGAAATGAGAAGATTAAGGATTAATACCACAGGGAGACTACTATAACAATCAATGGGTACATGGTGGGTATAGTGGGTCTGGGGTGGGTGGTCAGGCCTCCCGGGTGGGTAGCGGGATAGGGTGGGTTAACCCCTTACTTACTATAGCGGTTATTAACTGCTAAGGTGATTAAGGGGTTAGGAGACATTAGATTGTATTTATTACTGTATGTATGCTTTATGGCAATGGAGGACATGGCCCTGCAGTATGCTGACGAGTACACCCTTAATATTGCCAGGGGTATGTAGAACGGTTTTATTTACTTTATGAATGCTGCATGGCTAATGGTGTGTTTAATAATGGGCAAATAAACTATTATCCATATCTGGATAATAGTTATTTTGCCCATTACTGTAATGTATGTGTTTTTGTGTGGAGGGGAGAGGGGGTGTATTTATTGAAATGTAGGACATGTTTAATTTTTTTTAAATATAGGAATGTACCGCAGGCCAGCTGGGACCCACGGGGACTACCAGAGGACCCCCAAACGCGCACGGGGAACACCTGAGGACCCACTGTATTGTATTGTATTGTATGTCTTTATTTATATAGCGCCATTAATGTGCATAGCGCTTCACAGTAGTAATACACATGGTAATCAAATAAATAACAGATAATATAAATAAAAGATCATGGGAATAAGTGCTTTAGACATAAAAGTAACATTAAGGAAGAGGAGTCCCTGCCCGAGGAGCTTACAGTCTAATTGGTAGGTAGGGAGAACATACAGAGACAGTAGGAAGGAGTTCTGGTAAGTGCGTCTGCAGGGGGTGAAGCTTTATGTATCATGTGTTCCGAATATCCACAGTGCTATTCATATGCTTCTTTAAGCAAGTGTGTCTTAAGTTGGGTCTTAAAGGTGGATAGAGAGGGTGCTAGTCATGTACTGAGGGGAAGGGAATTCCAGAGGAGCGGGGCAGTCAGTGAAAAAGGTTTAAGGCGGGAGAAGGCTTTAGATACAAAGGGGGTAGAAAGAAGACATCCTTGAGAAGAACTCAAGAGTCTGGATGGTGCATAATGAGACATTAGGGCTGAGATGTAAGGAGGGGCAGAAGAGTGTAAAGCTTTAAAAGTGAGGAGAAGAATGGAGTGTGAGATGTGGGATTTGATCGGAAGCCAGGAGAGGGATTTCATGAGGGGAGATGCTGAGACAGATCTAGGAAAGAGTAGCGTGACTCTGGCAGCAGCGTTTAGGATAGATTGTAGGGGAGACAGGTGAGAGGCAGGAAGGCCGGACAGCAGGAGGTTACAGTAATCAAGACAGGAGAGAATGAGGGCCTGAGTCAGAGTTTAAGCAGTCGATCAACAGAGGAAAGGGCGTATCTTTGTTATATTGCGGAGGAAAAAGTGACAGGTTTTAAAAAATGTTTTGAATGTGAGGGGCGAATGTGAGAGAGGAGTCGAGTGTGACCCCTAGGCAGTGTGCTTGGGCTACTGGGTGAATGATCGTAGTTCCAACAGTAATGTGGAAGGAGGTAGTAGGGACAGGTTTGGGAGGAAGTATGAGGAGCTCTGTTTTAGCCATGTTGAGTTTAAGGCAGCGGAGGGCCATCCAGGATGATATAGCAGAGAGACATTCAGAAACTTTGATTGGTACAGCAAGTGTAAGGTCGGGTGTTGAAAACTATATTTGTGCGTCGTCAGCATAGAGGTGATAATTAAACCCAAAATATGTTATTAGGTCACCTAGAGAGAGTGTGTACAGAGAAAAGAGAAGAGGTCCCAGGACAGAGCCCTGGGGTACCCCCACAGAGAGATCAATAGAGGAGGAGGAGGTGTTACAGCTGCGGCCGCCTTTACCCTAGTGCGGCCATAGCGGCGCAACTCTGATAACCACGGGCAAATGCAGTATGTTTTTTTTTTTCCGGAGTGTTTTGCGGTATTTTAGCGTTCGTAATATTAGCACTTTATTAGCCCTGTTTGCAATACTGCAATACCGTCTAAAAACTCAGGGGGGCGTTCGCGAGCTGTTGTCTTCAAAGTCTAATACTTTAGCAGTTCAACCTAAGTCAGTACACAGTTTGCGTGCGCGCGCGCAGTAATTGTAAATTTGCATATTTATACATGCATGTGCAGTGCTGTATGTCTCATTTGAAAATTGTCAAAACGCATAGGCGTGTACTGTAACAGTATCACATTTCGGAATATACAGCGCTCTCCCCTCACTCGCCCCCGCACACACAGGATAATTTACTGCACGGCAGTATTTAAACTTCTTAGCTTATCTACAGTACAGTATACCTCTCCCACACCATTCCTTTGAATGCGTGTCTTTCTGGTTTCAATCACATTCCTGATTGATAGCTGATGATTACTGCGCATGCGTCTGTAACTTCACCACTGCTTGCTTGCGAAGTTCAAGAGTGAGTGACAACAAAATATATTTTTTTTCTCCTCATTTTTTATTTTTATTTTCTTCACAAGCCTGCCTAAACCATCTTGATATTACGATATTCAATCTGTGCTGTAGCTTTTGACTGCGACACTGTGCGTTTGACCGCACATGGTTGATTTGTGTTGTTTTTATGTATTTGGGGGTGTAGGAATCAAATTATTATGATGACCAGCCTTTTGAAAATATGTCATTTCTTTGAACTACAGTACAGCTAATCCTTCATGCAGCTGCACCCTGTATCCCCCCCCCATGCACACACACAAGGCTTGCTCAAGGATTTGAATCTCTTATCGACAGACACCTCTCCAGAACCATTCCATTTCTAAAGCTTGTCATTGTGTTTTTAATCGTCCGTCCCTAGCCGAGCATCACCTCTCTGCGCCTGCGTGACTAATTTTCCTATTGTTGGCTTTGAGTCACCTCTCTGTAATCCGCTTTGGGATGGGAGCTAACTGATGATTACTGCGCATGACTCCCCCATCCACCCCCCAACCCCTTGAGGCTTTGTTTACGGTAACGCTTGTGATAATCCCTTCTCGAATTTGATATGTAAATCTGATTTGCACAGCACTGTGAAATTGAGAGTTAAAAAAACATAATCTGATTCATGTTTTTGATGCAGTAAGTTACCACTTTTTGTCATTCTTTCTTTTTCTTTTGTGTAGGGGGGGTCAATGATTATGATTAGCATGAATGTAAAGAAATATTTATTTTATTTTATCAGGAACAAAAAATACAAATATACAAATAATCATGAATAATACAAAATGCAGTCTTTATTCAGTTCTTCTGTCAGATGAAAATTGAGGGCCGGTGGATAATCATGAATAATGCACATTGATAATAATATTAATTAATGATATATAATATATAATAATATATATATATATATATATAATAATATACATTTTTCCAGTTGCAGTTTGTCAAAGGGCCAGGGCCCGAAACGCATCAGAGTGCACTACTCTGTTCCTTTTTGTTATGTCACCAGTCACTTATTAAATTAGATTTTTTACTCTTGGTGTGCCGTTTTCATCTGCATTCTACCTGCGCCCTACCCAGCTTGCAGTGCTCCACTGATTCCTCTCACAAGGTTGCCTTCTCTTGCTATCAGTACACAGTAAAAACAGTGGGAAAAAATGAGATACGGTTATTGCACTTACTCCGCTGGCATCTTCACCCAGTTGATACCGCGCTCAAGAATATGCGCTGTTGACGCGGTGTGCTTCAGATCGTTGTCTTGGTAGAAACGGTGACCATCTGGGAACTCACGTGTGATATATTCCACAATCTCATGAACAATTTGCTCTTGGAAAAAAGCTTTATTCATGATTGTTATAACAAGAAAAAAAAGTGCTCAAAAAACTGCACACTAGTACAGTACAGTGCATAAGGCAAAAGCGTGTGACATACATTTTACTGTACCTTCAAAGATGACGATGCATCCTGGTCCACGCCTAGAGATGGCACCCCACACATGCATCTTCACTGGGTGTTTCGGACGCGGCTTCATAGATATGCGACCTTTTTTGTGGAATGCAAAGGTGGCAAATCTCTCCAGCGAAACCGTAGACTCATCAGTGAAGATGCAATCCTGGAAAGTTTCTCCACTGTCAATCCATGCCTGGGCCTGGACCACTCTCTTGATCTTGTTAACGTCCCTTATCATAGGGTACGCTCTGTAATGACAAGAAATAATTTTATAGGTACAGTACAGTTTCTTAAACAACATTTTAACCTCCTGTACAGTCCAGTACTAACCTCACACGTCCATATTTCCATCCAATTCTGCGTCTCATCTTCTTTATGCTGGTCTAGATTGTGATTTTGCTGCAGAGTGTATTTGACCCTTAAGGCACTCTTCTCATCATTCTCTTCACTTATTTTGTCGATCAGAAGAGTTGTCTCCCTACAGTGTACAGAAAAACAACAATCCGGTAAGGTAACTATAACTATAAAATTAGATAGATATTCACAATATATAGTTTTATTAATTTTCAGCAATATAAACATTAATAGATATACTGTATTATATACTGTAGTTATACTGTATAAATATACCAAAATAACTATACAATTAGATAGATCTACACAATACATAGTTCTATTAATATGCAGCAATATAAACAATAATAGATATACTGTATTATATACTGTAGTTATACTGTATAAATATACCGAAATAACTATAAAATTAGCTAGATCTACACAATATATAGTTCTATTAATATGCAGCAATATAAACCTTAATAGATGTACTGTATTAAATAGTTATACAAATATACTTACGCGTTAGTTACCGTTGGTGTCCTCGTGCGTTGTTTGGTTTTTCCGTGTGCATGATAGCACATGGTGGCTGATGGCACAAGGAGGCCAGAAGCAGCTAACCAGCGTTGGATATCTGCAATTCGTTGTCCGCTCGTGTACATCTCCTTAATTCTCATGCTGAGATCCTTTGAAATCTTTTTAACAGGCATTGATGCGAGTAGAAAGAAATACAAACACAAGAATGTATATTCGATGTTTAGTCGATGTGTATTCAATGTGCAGTGCATAAAAGGTTACACACTTTGCATAGCCTCCCACTCGATGATCTGTATCTGAACTTGCCCTTGTCCAGATACTGCATTGTGCCATCTGCTTCAATGGATCAACCCCGATTCTACGGGGCGCAAGAAACTACTCTCTTCTGCCGTGCCTGTCGTGTCGAAAAAGCGAAAGACGGAAGCCGTTTCCAAGCCAAGGCCAAAGCGACAGGCTAAGGCTAATAAAGAAAACCTTCTGCTGACCCCAAAGGCTAAGGGTTTTCATAGACGTCAGCCTTATTATGTCAAGAAGAAATTCGGTGATGTACACTCAAGGCAAAACAAATGGCAGCCAACCCATCGAACCCGCAGGCCACTTCCTCGATTACGCTTCGACGACTCTGCCGCCGCTCTCCCGGAAATCTTCAGCCCATCTTCTCCACTACTCGTCCACGACGCTGCCGCTGCTCTCCCGGAAACCCACAGCCCATCTTCTCCACTACTCTTCGACGACGCTGCCGCTGGTGTCCCTGAAATTCACGGGTCACTTTCTCCATTACGCTTAGACGACTCTGCCGCTTCTCTAACGGAAATCCACAGGTCGCTTTCTCCATCCCTCTTCGACGATGCTACACCTTCTCTCCCAGAAATCCACAGGTCACCTCCTCCATCCTTCTTTGACGACGCTGCCGCTTCTCTCCATGGAACCCCCATCTCATCCTCCGTAGCACCCATCCAACCAAATGTCCACAGCACGCCATGAACAAGAACCAGCTCGTTAGACCGCATGCTGAATGAGTTAAGTGTGGATATCCCTGGGAACTCTACTATGCTGGTAAAGATAGATCTGCTTTTAGAGACCATGCTAAATATGGATCAATGGATGCGGAATATGGATCAACGGATGGAGAAGATGGATCGACGGATGGAGAAGATAGAGACTGATATAGCGGGGATACATAATTTGCTCGGTGTTCATGACCCTGTATCCCCAATGCTGGAGCAGGAGGATGGCATGGATGTGATGAATGGGACCTTCAACCGCCTTCCAACACCAAGCGCACCCCCTCCACCAGAAGAATTTGTGTACATGTATGCCGTTGAGGAGGAGGATAACATGACAACCCCGTCAAGACCACGCCAAGAGACAACACGGCGACCAAGACAGGAGGAAAGCTTCCTCCCAGACAACCTACACTCGCCCACCGCCACAAGCACACCCGCTCCCAGAAGAATACCCGCTCCCAGATCCCAACCTACATGCACTTGCATCTATACGGTGCCCGACATCATCCTGCGCGAACTGCCACCGGCACTCAGGGAGAAGTATAGGGTGATGAGTGCTGGTTTACCCCAGAAGTATCGCATGTTAATTTTTAAGCACCACGTGTCCTACTTGTGTACTTCGGCTGTGCCAACTATGTAAACTACGAAGGAAATTGCGAAAAAAGGGCGCTTCCTGAAAATTTAAGGACTATTGTGGAGGAATTGCGGCGCTATTTTTCAATTTCAGATCCTTTAATGAAAATCGTTCGAGACTCCATTAATAACATTTTGCGCCATACAAGGCATCGGCCCTGGAAGGACAATCTGGTGGGGATCGAATTTGCTTGACTGTTTAACTGTTGTTTATTTTTTGTAAATGTTTTTGTAAATCTTTTGACTTTCTGTACTTTAATAAAGATGTTGCGTTTTTTAAATTTTATGAAGAAAGAATTTATTTTAATAACACCATACTGTTGTGCTGTACATGTTTTGACTTTCTGTACTTTAATAAAGGAGATGTTGTGTGTTTTAACTTGTGTTAATAAAGAAATGTTTTTACTTACTGTACACAAGACCTGCACAATTCCAGTCCCCGAGGGCCGCAAACAGGCCCGGTTTTCAAGGTTATCCTTAAAACCGGGCCTGTTTACGACCCTCGAGGACTGGAGTTGTGCAGGCCTGACTGACTGTTCTGTACACCATCCTACTGTAAATGTTTTGACTTTCTGTACATAAATGTTTTCACTAGCAGTAAACCATACACCTGTTAATGTTTTGAATTGCTGTACACTTTAAATGTTTTTAAATTTTATTTGTAAATAAATGTTTTTGTACTTACTCCACCAATAAAAGAAAATGTTGATTTGTTTTAAATTGTTCCATTGTCTCGTTTTATACTGTAACAAAATACAGTGTTTCTAGAACATACTGTACAGTACTGTATTCTGTAGGCATGCTCAGCACTGTACAGTACATCACAAGAGTATTAAAACAATACATGCTGTACGGGTATAGAATACACATATGTACTGGAATACATGTAGAATAAATGCATACTTTTTATTTTTCGGGTTTATTATACAGTACATATAAAAAAGTATTGTATACGGTCTGAAAACAACAGCATACTGTTTCCGGTTTTCAATGAAGCTCTCAGTTACAGTATTCTATACTAATCAATAACAACGGCCACTAAACTGTAGACTCCGTTTTTTTTAATCAGATTAAGCAATGTGCAGGCATTGTAACACAAAGCGATATTATCCATCGAAATCCCTCCATTTGCCGTTTTCCGCATGAGATGACAAAGTTTTCTTTTCTGAGGAAAAAAAAAAAGTAAAAGTTTTACTGAAATGGTCAGTCAGTCCCCTAAAGAAGTTCCCACAGTCAGTCCCACCAATAATTTTCTCGGGGGGGCGTCTCCTGTTTACATGCGCATGCGCTTACTGTTCATGTGATGACACGCATATGCGTTTCAAGAAGGTTCCAATGCGCATGCGCCTAGCGTTCCACCAATTCTTCAGTATCTACTGTAGAAGCTGTAAAAATAAAAAAACAAGGGAAAAGGGGAGAGAAGGGAAGAAGCCCCCGCATCAGCTTAAAGTAATAGTATATTAATAGGTGTAGTCGTGACGCTCATCTGGTGCAAAAAGGGATAAGGAGTCATAAACGGAAAGAAACAGAAAGGTTCCCTTAGGAATGCACTCAGATGGATGTAGTGAGATGAGTGAAATATAGTTAAAATACATTTAATAATAGATATACAATAAAATTCAATTTATATAAAGGGGTGTGGTAAGAAGGTCCAGGACCACCCCCTAGTGACAGACCAAAAAAGTATCCTCTTAAAATAAATAGGAGAGGAGACCTAAAGTAACACTACAAATGGCCAGTTGGTATATATGCTACGATATTGGTTCCAATAGAAAAAAGTGCCTTCCTGGAATGGAGCGGCACTATTAACTAAAAAATTGGCAGCATAATAAAATAATATCTGCCAGTACTAAAGCTATAGGAATATAATCAAATAGCACAAAAGTAATAACCATGAAATGGCCAATAGTGAGTACAGAAAGTAGTGTCATATAACATTCATATAACATGAGTAGCGGCGTGTGGTCACAGCTCAAGCGCACTATGGTATATAATATTAACCTACTAGCATATTACTATCAAAATCTATAAATGAGGACACTATTGTAAAGACATATACCCTAACTAGGGCGAGCATAAAGTATGCATATATAACGCCCTGAGGCACGGTTGAAAGACGGTATCCAGTTATAGCCTCTTGAATCTAAAATGTCAAGAACACTTACAGATGTATGAAAAGCAAATGTCCGTGAGGTAATATGGGGTAGAATCATCACAAAGAAAGTGTAATGAGTGTGATAATAGTGTCCTTAATAGTGTCCTTAAAGTAAAGTCAGACCCAAAATAGGTGTGACAGAAAAATTGTGGGAATATATGCTGATAAAATATGAATGCTACAAGATCATAGCGCTTATAGTAGGTTTAAGAAAAATACAGACATCAGAAGTCATACTCATTGTCAGTTACCAATACAGTGTAACACGGAGATACAATGCTCCTGGTAAAGCCCTATCAAGTGTATAGTAACACTGTATAGTATAAGGTGGGCTAAGCAACAGTGTACTTAGCTTGTTGCAATCACCAGGAGCACATGCATATTGTCCATAAGAGGAACCCGGATAGAGATACCAGCCGCAATGTAACTGGCATATGTCTCCGTGTACCGAGTGTTTAAAGTAAGCTAAGCAACATTGTACTTAGCTTGTTGCGATCACCAGGAGCTCATGCATATTGCCCATGGAGGGAACACAGGTAGAACTTCCAGCCGCAATGTAACTGGCGTGTATCTCCGTGTACCGAGCGCTGAGGGGTGACATCACGTACTGAAACCACCTGACATATGTTTTGCGCTGGAGCGAGCTTTTTCAAAGGTGGGTGCATGCTGGTAGCACACACAATTTATAGCTAGTGGTTGTCATGGCAGCTAAAAGGTAAATTAACCCCTGTGTTGCCGCTGGATCTCCTGTCACACAACCAAATGCTGACAGTAGGTATTTAAAGTGTTAGAAAAGTAGCAGAGAGGCAGCGTGATACATAATTACTGCAATGTATTTCTGCAAAGAGTTTGGCAGATACTAAGGATAAGGACAAACTGAAGGACAATGCCTGTACTGAAATCCTCAGTGTCATGAACATTATAATACTGTAGTTCTCATGGAGGGTAAGTATATATGGACATTGGAGCCCATATGGGAGTCTAGGAAAATCACAATGGACATAAACCTGTATATATAAAGTTTGAATGTCAAAAAAGGATTATGAGTGTAACCATCTAGAAATATTTAAACCTAGAATTAATGTGTGGTAAAGAGATGTCCTGAGACTATGCATGTTATAGAACAGAGCCTAAAGGCTCGGGTAGTGGGGGTAAGTGTGGCATGGCCTAAGATACACATAGTGATTTAGATGAAGGGGGAGAAAATGAACTCCTCATTAAGACCCTGAGGGCTGAGTGTTCCTAAGTTGTAAATCCAACGAGACTCTATTTTGAGGATATCGTTGTCCCAATCTCCCCCTCTACAGTGACTAGACACAGCTTCAATACCTATGAACTGCAGGACGATGGCTGTGCCCTGATGGTGATTATGTACATGGTTGGCTATAGGTGTGTCACGGTGATTACGGTGATCGCCCAGATGTTCCAACACTCTATGTTGAAGTTTTCTCTTAGTCTTTCCTATGTACTTTTTATTACAGGTGCATACAATCTGATATATGACCCCCACTGTCCTGCAGTTAATAAATTGCTTTATTACAAAACTGTGTGTGTAGTCCCAGTTATTGAATTTCTTGGTTGGTGTGCATGATGAACAGGCCCTGCAGTTATGACATTTGAAGAAGCCAATAGATCTGTTGGCCAACCATTTGCCTGCAGTTGGTCGTTGATAGTGACTGTGAACCACAAGGTCTCGAATGCTGGTAGCTCTTCTGCTGACCAAAGTGGCTCTTTCGTTCAACACCTCTTTTAAGTCTTCATCATCACGAAGAACATACCAATATTTATTCAGGATATTCGTTATCTCTGCCCATTGGTTGTTGAACGTGCCGACGAAGCGAATGATTTGTTTGTCATTCGTGGGAGTCACTTTGTCAGCCAGAAGGGCATTACGGTCTGTACACCTGGCTCTTTGGTAGGCACTTTTAACAGATCTATTGCTGTATCCCCTTGCCTTAAACCTAAGCTTCATGATTGAAGCTTCTTTTACTGTAGAAGCTGCTCAGCCAATGATATTGCTTACAGGAGAATCGCTTGACTGTGCATTGATATTGATATTTCAAAAACAGAATAAAATACGGCAACATTACTCACCATAGAGTTTTCCAATCAGCTGGTGCCAAGCCACTGCCAGTCTCGTATTCTTGATTAGAAACGTCATTGACAGGTGACAGCGGGACTACTACACCTGTAGTCAGCTGATGAGGCTGTAAATCGCTTAGGTACATGCAAGCTTGCTGGAATCTGTAAGCGAAATCTGGCTCAGGATGCAGGTATCCGGGCGGGGATAGACAGCAAGGGTTGTCGGTCACCAGGTTTTCACTGACGGTCGGAACGTTATTGGAAGCTGGTGCTGGTGCTGGCGCATTGCTTGCCTGCGACTGACGTTTCATAGTTGGTTTTAACATGACCTTTTACCTTTTGAAGTCTCCATGATCATAGATACGGGAAAAACCCGGTGGTACACACCAATACCCTCCAATAACATCGGGATCAATACGAAAAAAACATGAATCGATACATAACTTTTTCCTTATTGCACGCTTCCACACATGAGCATTTGGCGAAAATTTGTAAAAGTCATAGTTTTCGATAAAATACTGATAAATTTGACCAACTGTTGCCATCTTATCATCTGTTGCATTAATCGCGGCCCATATTAAATAAGCGTACGTTCTGTTGGGTTTTTGGAACACGGACTGCAGTTGTGCACTCATCTCGGAACTCTCAGGACAATACAGTAGAACACCAGACACTGCGCGTTTAGTTTTAATATGAAAAGCCTAAATTGATACATTATTGTAACTTCTTCAGTCCCAAGACCAATTTACA
Source organism: Ascaphus truei (assembly GCF_040206685.1). Classification (NCBI taxonomy): domain Eukaryota; kingdom Metazoa; phylum Chordata; class Amphibia; order Anura; family Ascaphidae; genus Ascaphus; species Ascaphus truei. The sequence continues at coordinate 207,507,949 of NC_134484.1, read as the reverse complement.
ATGGACCACTGTGGTATTCTTTTAAACACCTGCAAGTCGACACATTACTGAAGCGCATGCGCATTACAATTCATGAATATCTGCCATTTGGCGGATATGCAAAGAATTGCAACCAATTAAATCCGAACCATTATCAATAAACACATCAACCGCGCATCAACCGTGGGTGTGAATGCAACATGAATGCGGTATGAATGCGGTCAGAATGCGGCATGAACGTGGTGAAGTGCGGTGAAGTGCGTGGCATTCGGAAAAAATCCCCGAAAAAATTCAGAGATGTTGGAGAATAAAAGGGGCCGCGGCTGTATGCTTTAATAAATCTCTTTATTTTGGAAATCCGTGTGCCCGATCTTCATTCCTTTTTTTATTTATATAGTGCCATTAATGTACAAAGAGCTTCACAGTAGTAATACACGTGACAATCATATAAATACCAAATAATACAAATAACAGATCATGAGAATATGTGCTTCAGACATAAAGTAACATTTAGGAACAGGAGTCTCTGCTCCGAAGAACTTGCAATCTAATTGTTAGGTAGGAAAAATTTACAAAGACAGTAGGAGGGCATTTTACTAAGTGCGTCTGCAGAGGGCCAAGCTTTATTTATCATGTGTATAGTATTAGCCACTGTGCGACTCATATGCTTCTTTAAGAAAGTGTTTCTTAAGGTGGATCTTAAAGATGGATAGAGAGGGTACTAGTCGGGTATTTATGGGATCGGCATTCCAGAGGTGTGGGCCAGTCAGTGAGAAAGGTTTAAGGTGGGAGAGGGGTTTTGATACAAAGGGGATAGAGAGAAGACATCCTTGAGCTCAACGCAAAAGTTGGGATGGTGCATAGAGAGAAATTAGGGCTGAGATGTAAGGAGGGGCAGAAGTGTGTAAAGCTTTAAAAGTGAGGAGGAGAATTGAGTGCAAGATGCGGGATTTGATAGTTTGTCAGTAGAGTGATTTCAGCAGGGGAAACGCTGAGACAGGTTTAGGAAAAAGTAGAGTGATTATGGCAGTAGAATTTATGATAGATTGTAGGGGAGACAGGTGAGAGGAAGGAGGCCAGACACCAAGAGATTACAGAACACAGAACCCCAGCAATCTCTTTTTTGAAACCCCTGAGATTACAGTAATCGAGACAGGAGAAAATGAGGGCCAGAGTCAGTGTTTTAGCAGTCAAGCAACAGTGTACAGGGTGTATTTTTGTAATATTGTGGAGGAAAAAGCAACAGGTTTTAGATACGTTTTGAATGTGAGGGGAGAATGTGAGAGGAGTCGAGTGTGAGTCCTAGAAAGTGGGCTTGGGCTACTGGGTGAATGATAGTACTTCCAACAGTAATGTGGAATGAGGTAGTAGGGCCAGGTTTGGGAGGGAGTATCAGGAGCTCTGGTTTTCCCAATGTTATACTGTAGTTCTGTTGCAGTTGTGGTTACATTGATAGAAGGGAATTCCACTCAGACAGACATTAGTATTGTAAAATTCTACTAGCCAGCTGCACCATCCATAGCCTCTTCAAAATACTGGTTCCAGAGGCTGTATATTTTGGAGGAAGCACATGTTTATTCATCATGATAAAACTGCACCTTTCCATACTGCCATGAGACAGATTTGTCTGGTGATCTATTAGTTTTGCACAAGCTGCACTAAATACTCTTTATGAAAACACTTGTAGGAGGATAACTTAGCCAGTCCACTGCCATCTTTATATGAGCAAGCCATGTTTTGGTTTTAGCACCTTAGAATTCAAGACAAAAAGAAAAAACTAACTGGGTACCACTAGGTCCAGATGGGCAAGTGATCCAGTAAAGAACCTGTGGGGGTGAAAGGGATAACCAGGTCAATAATAAAGCTATTATGCCAGGCTGGTTAACCCTAAACCTTGTTGGGACTGAAGGGATTAAATTGTATAGTCCCCATAATGCCATGTTTTCCCCTACACTATCTTTATTGTCCCTGGTTTGCAGCCCAAGAAGTTAGCTGCAGTATTTTGAATGAACGGAGAATGTGCAAACTGTATTCGCGACACAGGGGGGAGCTTCTAGCGCTGTGCAAAGTGCTAATTGCATAAGTGTGCCTACGAGTAAGTGGCTGCATTGAAGATGGGTATCACTTTCTAAGCCGCAGACGTCGAAACCGCAAAATCAATTGAATAAGTGGTCTGCGGTCTAGCTGAAGTACCTGAGAGCTACAATGTACTGTATCCAGCCGTCCCGTTATCCACTTAAGGTGAATTAGTGGCACGCGTCTGCGGTTACCGATCAAAGCCAGCATGGATACATTGTACACTGGCGACACACTTTATTCGAGCTCGGCTAGTCCCACGAATTCGGGTATACCCGGGTGTATTGAGGTTTGTGACTGTTTTCTGCCCGAGTGCATTGGGTTATTTTCCAGGCAGGGATTGAAGCATTTTATTCCCGCTGGCTGCAATACTGCACAGTATATATATATATACTGCATTACAATTCATGAATTTATGCCATCTGGTAGACACGCGAAGCATTGCAGCCTATTAAATCCTAATCATTATCATTTAACAGATCAGCCGCCCGTCAGCCAGGCATGAACCCAGGCTGGGAAGGCAAACGCAACGGGGCTTGTCAGAGGTGAGGAGCGGCGCATTCCAGGTATCTGCCAGGTACATACTGGGTATTTGCTCGAATAAAGTGTGTCGGTGCAGTATGCCGGCTTGTAACCCAGACTGATTATAGGTCAAACCGCAACCCACATCATAGAGCCCATTCAATTAAGTGGATAACTTGCGCTATGAAAGAGCTAGCACTCAAATTTTTGGAGTGCAGCTAGTTACAAGTGTACCATGAACATACATATTGGTTTTATATTTGTTGCACATACAGAACCTTCATATAAAAATAAACTGTATTCCAATGGTGTTTTAAATGTAAAGGCAGGAACGCTTTCCTGTCAGCCCAGCAATGAATCCATTAGCATGCCCATATGTTATGTATGAATGAGCTTAGGGATTTTTCATCTCCGTACTTCAAAGGGCACCCTGCTAAATTGGTACTCCCTCTAGATTGATATACAGCTTAGGTGTCAGGTTGGCCCATGCTCTTACCAGACCGGGAAGCAACTTCTGCCCATTCTAGGAACTCCTGGCAAAGTCGGGGATAGGTAGGAAAAGTTGTTTCCACAGTAGGATTGGCTGTGTATGTTAGGGATAAGGCTCTTAACCCTATAAGAATGCCTGTAGCCCCATCCTAGTCAGATTCACCAGATTCATCTCAGCATTACCAAGATACGTCCAAACTACAGCGTCAGCAGTTCCTGAGTGTGAGGGGTTAACTAGATTGTAATGAAGAATTCGTTTGAGCTAAGGATTCCCAAATGAATCCTGTAAGGACTGTACGAACATCTTTCCTCTGGCGGAGATACAGGGGTGGCAACATGTGCCCCTGTAACGGATCGGGGGACTCGCTCTTCCCAGCGTGTCCCTGTCACCTTGGTCCCTCTGGCTAACCCTTCCCTTTCCTTGCCTTCCCGATCGCTGCCCCACTCCCTTGCGGCACGCTCGACGCGCTCCTGTTCGCTATCTGCACACATGCGCGCTCCTCTCACTGTGCGCACGCGTTCCCGCTCTCTGGTCTCCCGTCAGGGGACTCACGCCCCTCGGCTTACCTCCGTCCCCTTACCCTGTTCCTCCGCTCTTTCCCTCTCTCTTACCCTTCAGCTGAACACCACATCCGCGATGCTTCCCCCACGCTGTGGCACTCGCGTATTGCGCGCACGTGACCGAGTTACAGAGAGTCCGCGCACCCGCTCTATTTCCCAATCCTCCCCTGGTGCTGGCTTCACCCTTCGAGCTTACAGGCCATTACATTAGATTACCTCCCTGTCTCCTCCCCTACTCTCACACACCTATCCCTGCAAGCTCCCAGCCAAACCCGTACTCCGCCCCTTCCTGCTATTTGTCCTCCCTCCTTCATAACCCCAGTCTGTCCTCTCTTTCCTTGCTCTGCATATCTTTCCTGTAGCTCCTGTGTGCAGTGTCTATGCCCAGCTCCCTTGTCTATTTCAGTTCTGGTTCCTGTCCCTGCCCTTGTTTGGATTCCCTTGGTTTGAACTTGAACTCTGCTTTGGACTTGGACTACGCTGCCTTCTTCTGCCCTTGAACCTTGGCTTTCGGACATCACTACGCTGCTCTCTCCTATCCCTGGACTCTGGCTCTTGGACAAATACCTTCCGACCTCTGGCGCCCCTTGACTCAGCAAGTATAACGTTAACCCTTACTCACCAGGCCCGGCAACGCAATTACCACACTCCGGGCATGCCCTCACTGCTGTGGGTGCGTGTTATACCCTTACCCACCTCAGTACTGGGGACTGGCCAGGTCTGCGGGCATACAGGCGTTACATTATGCAGAGCCCAACAAATTCAGAACCCCATGAGGTGGGCCAAGGTGTTACTATGGAACACTGGCAATTCCTAAGTAAGCAACTCACTGATGTCACTGAGAAACTTTCTACCCTATCTCTCTGGGAATCTCCTGTGACACCACCTACCCCGGCCCCAATACCTCTAAGCAATCCGGGACCACGTATTCCACCCCGCAATCGATATGACGGGGACACCCTCGCCTGTCGAAGATTCCTGAACCAGTGTGAGGTCCAATTCAAAATGTCCCCGTCCCACTTCCCTACTGGTTGTTCCAAGGTGGCCTACGTATATGCCCTACTCACTGGCGACGCTCTCGCTTGGGCTTCCCCCCTCTGGGAACCCAGATCGGACCTAACTCAAGATTATCTCAAATTCCGCCATGAGTTCCAACAAGTTTTTGATACACCGGCACGTAGGGAGACTGCTGCTTTCTCTTTATTTCACCTTTCTCAGGCTCGTAGGTCGGCTACAAGATACGCGGTGGAGTTCCGCACCATCGCTGCAGAAACACAGTGGAACGATGAAGCTCTTGCTGCAGCATACTGGCATGGTTTGTCCGAATCTGTCAAGGATGACTTTGCAGCTCACGCCCGGCCTTCATTTCTCAAGGAACTCATCGCTCTCAGTATCTGGATGGATCAGCGCTGTGGCAGGATGGCCGTGGTAAGTGAGGAGACAACACGACTTTTCTGATGAAATAGTGCTGGTGGATTTATTTGTTCAAAAAAAAGTAACTAAAACAATGGGTACACTGTCCCTTTAAATTAAACGTAAACAAAAAACCTAACCCCGGTCGGGGCACTGACTAAACAAAAGTGCAGGCTAACTACCTGGCTGGCTAGCTAACCTAGTCCAGCCCAACAATAGCAGTTGGCTCCTTACCTGGGAGCTTTATTCCCCCCTTGGGACAGGATCAATCTGGGCAGCTTGTGTCTATCAACACTCCTCTGTCTTCTCTCTGTGCCTCAGAGAGAGACTGCCGCCCCAGAGGCATTCCTCTTCCTGTTTTTAAAGCAGGTGAAGGAGCTTAATTCAAATCACCTGTGGTCTGCTTGACAAGCTGAGTTAACCCCTCGTTTACTGGATAGCATGCATACTGCCATCGCCTATTCACATACACGAGTCAATGACCCTGTCACATATCCCCCTTCCCAGCGTAACTTTACCGAGTGGAGCGGCCTGTGCACCGAGACAGTGCACCCTAGAGAGTGCATCAGCATTACCGTGCAGTATGCCTGGCCGATGTTGGATCGTAAAGTTAAAAGGTTGCAACGACAGGAACCAACGAGTAACTCTCGAGTTCTTTTCTTTATTTCTGTGCATCCACTGTAGTGGTGCGTGATCTGTTACGAGTGTAAAAGACCTGCCTAAAAGGTAATATTTCAATGTGTCTGTTGCCCACTTTACGGCCAAACACTCTTTTTCCACTGTGGCATATCTTTGTTCGCGGGGACACAATTTGCGACTTAAATAGAGGACCGGGTGTTCCTCTTCTCCTACAAACTGGGACAGTACTGCTCCGAGACCTACTTCGGAGGCGTCCGTTTGTAGAAAAAACTCCTTAGTAAAATCCGGGGCTACCAAGACTGGGTGACTACAGAGCGTTGTGCGTAGGTCTACAAATGCGGTCTCCGCATTACTGTTCCATTTTACAACATCAGGTGCGTTTGCCTTTACTAGACCTGAAAGCTGTGCAGCCCGGGTTGCAAAATGGGGTATAAATCGCTTGTAGTAACCTACAATGCCTAGAAACGTCCTCACCTGTTTCTTTTTAAGGGGACGGGGCCAACTCTCAATGGCTTCAACTTTATTGAGCTGGGGTTTTACTGTCCCCCTTCCCACAACATAGCCAAGATATTTTGCCTCTGCTAGGCCGACTGAACATTTAGCTGGATTGGCTGTAAGACCCGCCTCCCGAAAGGTTCTTAACACTGCCTCAACCTTTTCTAGATGTGAGTCCCAATCTGGACTATGAATTACCACATCGTCTAAGTACGCTGAGGCGTAGTTCGAGTGTGGGTATAACAATTTATTCATCAACCTTTGGAAGGTTGCAGGCGCCCAATGAAGACCAAAGGGTAAAACAGTATACTGAAATAGACCATCAGGTGTGGAGAAGGCCGTTTTTTCTTTTGCTGACCTTGTTAAGGGAATTTGCCAATAACCCTTTGTAAGATCTAAAGTGGTTAGAAAACGAGCCCTCGCCAGCTTCTCAATTAACTCGTCTACCCGTGGCATAGGATAGGCATCAAACTTTGAGACTTCATTTACTTTTCTAAAGTCGTTAGAGAACCGTATTGTCCCATCTGGCTTAGGTACCAAGACAATAGGGCTGGACCATTGACTATGGGACTCCTCAATTATGCCTAGATCTAGCATTTTCTTTACCTCTGACTGAATAGCCCCTCTTCTAGCTTCTGGGAGGTCTTATCTTCTAGCTAAGGTCTTATCTTAATGACTACCCCTGGCTTGGTGACGATATCATGAGAAATCATCCTAATTTTCCCTGGTATGGTGGAAAAGACATCTCTGTTCCTTTTTACCAAATCTACAGCTTCTCTGTGTTGTTCAGGCGTAAGTTCTGCCGATATTTGAACAAGTGGTTCCTCCCCTTTCCTGGATTTGTTAGCTACTACCGACAGACATACCTCTCTATCCTTCCAGGATTTTAATAAATTTATGTGATAGATTTGCTCTACCTTCCTCCGGTCTGGCTGTCGAATTTTATAATTCACCGGGCCAACCTGTTCTAGAATCTCATATGGCCCCTGCCAATGTGATAACAGCTTGCTTTCGGCCGTGGGAACAAGGACCATTACTCGGTCCCCTGGTCGGAAGTTGCGAACCGTAGCCTGTCTGTTGTAAAGGTTCCCTTGGGCCCTCTGTGCCTCTTCTAGATGCTGTCTGACTATGGGGGTAATATGCGCAATACGGTCTTTCAAATCTTCCACAAATTGGACGACATTTTTCCCTGGCACAGCTTGTTGCTCCCACTCTTCTTTGAGGCTATCCAGAATCCCTCTTGGGCGTCTCCCATACAGGAGTTCAAATGGGGAAAACCCTGTAGAGGCCTGTGGCACCTCTCAGATAGCAAACAAGAGATAAGGCAACAAGGTGTCCCAGTTCTTCCCATCACTAGCGACCACCTTTCTCAACATCATCTTCAACGTCTTATTAAATCGTTCTACCAGTCCGTCCGTTTGCGGATGGTACACAGAGGTACTTAGGGACTGTATTTTTAGCTCTTCACATAAGTCTCGCATAAGCTTAGATGTAAACGGGGTACCCTGATCTGTCAAAATTTCTTTCGGTATCCCGAGTCGGTAGAATACCTGTAACAATTCCTTAGCTATAGCTTTGGAGGAAGTGTTACGTAAAGGTAGTGCCTCTGGATATCGAGTGGCATAGTCTAGGATCACCAGAATGTACTGATGACCCTTGGCAGATTTCTCCATGGGACCCACTATATTCATGGCAATCCTCTCAAATGGGACCTCAATAATAGGCATAGGGATCAATGGGGCCCTCAAACTTGGTCGGGGGGCTGTCAACTGACACTCGGGACAAGAGGCACAGAATCTCTTTACTGCATTATATATCCCTGGCCAGTAAAATCTTTTTAGGATTCTTTGCTGTGTCTTCTCTACGCCCAGATGACCCCCCAACAAATGAGAGTGTGCTAGCTCTAGGACCTTCCTCACTAATGAACTGGGTACTAACAATTTTTCTATTTCTTGGCCCTCCTCTTGGCTCACATGGTATAACAAGTCATTCTTAATATAGAAATATGGGTAGGATTCCTTTGTGGTTCCTTCTACCGGGACCCCATTAACTTCTACCGCCTGGCTAAACCCATTTTTCAACTGGGGATCATTAGCCTGTTCTCTACCAAAGTTAGTTAGGGAAAGTTCTAGACTTCCAAAACCTTCCTCATCTGGAGTTTGGTCGGTTACCTCCACGGGTAACTCAGACACCTGAGTATCAACAGGCCCTGTCTCGGACAACTCTTCTCCCTCTGGTCTCCCTCTGTTAGGAGTAGTGACCAGTGCTAACTGGGGTGGGGGTGTACCTCTTTTTTTTTCGTTCCTACGTTCTTGTTTTGACTTAGGGGTTTTAGACACCTCGGCGACTAATTCGGGGTCTGAAAATGGAAAAAGCTCATCTGGAGTAGGATTGCTTAAGGTGAGCTGTCCTCTGATCAGGGTGTCAAAACCAGGGAAATTACAGCCTAACACTAGGGAATGGGGTAACTTTGGTACAATTGCTGCCATAGTTTCGATGACTTGCCCCTCGACTTTTACTTTTATCAGAGTCGTGTTGTACGGAAGCGTACACCCATGTACACATAATACCCGCAACTTCTCACCCTGGTGTAACCGGAGAGGCTTAACCAACTTCCCGGATACCAAGTTAATATTGCTCCCTGAGTCTACCAGTGCGGAGACTGGTTTTCCATTTAACATCACCGTGGTGAGGAAGTTGTGGGTACGTTTTCCCTCGCGGGTCATACCCACCACTCCACAAAATTCAGACTTCACAGAACCATATGCACACTCCATTGGCTCAGAAAACTGTGGGCAGTGAGCCTTAATATGCCCCGTCTCCCCACACTCAAAACAAACAATTGGCCCAGTTCGTTCTTGAAACCCTTTCTGAAATTTAGAGTTTCTGTCCCTATCCGGGTTTTCTTCCACCCACTCAAATCGTGTGAACGGTCGTGGGTCCTGGCGCCAGCGCTGGCCTCTACTGTTCGTGTTGGGACGTGGGTTGTAGTTTGTGCGTGTGGGGCGTGACAGTTCACGAGTAGCCAGAAACTGCTCCACTGCGCCTACCATGGCATCATAACAGAGGGGATCTCCCTGCCCCACCCACTGTTGAAGGTCCTGGGGTAACGCTCGAATGAAGCGGTCCAACACCACCATCTCAAGGATCCGTGTCGGGCTATGTTCCTCTGGTTTTAGCCACTTGGACGCTAGGTGAATCAAATCCCATAACTGGGACCTTGGCGGCTTCTGTTCCTGGTATTTCCACTTATGGAACCTCTGCGCACAAACTGCGGGAGTCACACCAATCCTTGCAAGGATTTCGCTTTTCAGACAGTCATAGTCTGCTGCGGCTTCTTCGTCAAGGCCACAATACGCTTTTTGGGCTTCCCCCAGTAAAAAGGGTGCGATAATCCCAGCTCATTTGGTGCGGGCCCACCTTTCCCGGGAAGCGATTCGCTCAAAGGACCTGAGGTATCCCTCGACGTCATCGTGCGGCGTCATTTTCTGCAGGTACTCGTTCGCCTGGACGGGCCGCGCCGGGGCCGTACTTGTCAAGCCCATTTTAATCTGGGCCAGCTGCTCAATCAGCTGCTTCTGTGTGTCTGCAATAATGTCAAGCTGAGCTGCAAGTATCCGGTTCGTCTCGCGTTGTGCAGCCATGCTGTCTTGTCTCTGTTTGTTAGCTTCTTGCTGGACAGCGGTGCTGTGTACTAAGGCCTTCACAACGTCCTCCATAGTGGCAGCTACCGCGTGGACAGATTCCACCAGTCGCAATCTGTAGCTCCGCCCCTATTACAGGGTGTTCGACATCCCACTTCTGACACCACGTGTGGCAGGATGGCCGTGGTAAGTGAGGAGACAACACGACTTTTCTGATGAAATAGTGCTGGTGGATTTATTTGTTCAAAAAAAGGTAACTAAAACAATGGGTACACTGTCCCTTTAAATTAAACGTAAACAAAAAACCTAACCCCGGTCGGGGCACTGACTAAACAAAAGTGCAGGCTAACTACCTGGCTGGCTAGCTAACCTAGTCCAGCCCAACAATAGCAGTTGGCTCCTTACGTGGGAGCTTTATTCCCCCCTTGGGACAGGATCAATCTGGGCAGCTTGTGTCTGTCAACACTCCTCTGTCTTCTCTCTGTGCCTCAGAGAGAGACTGCCGCCCCAGAGGCATTCCTCTTCCTGTTTTTAAAGCAGGTGAAGGAGCTTAATTCAAATCACCTGTGGTCTGCTTGACAAGCTGAGTTAACCCCTCGTTTACTGGATATCATGCATACTGCCATCGCCTATTCACATACACGGAGTCAATGACCCTGTCACAGCGCACTCAAGAACGACTCCACGAGCGTCACCGTTCTCTCTCATCCTTGCCTATTTCTCTTAGCTATCCTCCACTGCCCTTTCCTGCATTGGACGCTCCCGAACCAATGCAAATTGGTAGCCAACAGCTTCGGGCCGCTGAGAAAGCATGACGTGGGGAGAAGGGTCTCTGCTATTACTGCAGTTCCCCAGAACACCAACTTCGTCAATGCCGCTTGAAATCAGGAAACGGGAATACCCAGTAAAGGTAGAGGGGCTTCTACTGGGAACTATTTCTCCTTGCCCCTCTCTCCCTAAGGAACTGCCGAAGAAGATATTCCTCCCCATAACCCTTGTGGGTCCTGATCTCCAAATAGAGGTTGAAGCCTTCATCGACTCCGGGTCTGGTGGCAACTTTCTCGATCACGCGTTTGCTTGCAACAACCAGATTCCGCTAGTCAAAAAGAACTCACCCATCGGCCACGAGGCTATTGACGGTCGACCGCTTCAACAAGCATTCATCATTTGGGAGTCCATTCCACTGACCTTGACCACCGCGGATGGTCATTCCGAGGTAATAGTCTTTGATGTTTTCCATTCCCCTACCGTCCAAGTTATACTGGGATTGCCGTGATTGCAGCTTCACAATGCGCGTATAGATTGGACCAATGTTTTGCCGATCCAATGGGCTGATTCTCCAGAGAAGATGGTTTCTCCTTCTGTTACCATGCTAGCAGGCCTCAACACCACCTCATCTTCTCACTCTACCTTGCCGAAGGTATACCATGAATACTTACATAACTTCAATAAAACCCAGGCCGAAGTACTACCTCCTCATCGCCTTTACGACTATCCCATTGATTTAATTCCTGGAACCATTCTCCCAAAATCTAAATCTTATCCCTTATCTGTGCCCGAGACGGAAGCGATGACAGCCTACATCGAGGAGAATGTTAAGAAAAGGTTCATCCGGAATTCTACCTCCCCCGCCGGGGCAGTCTTCTTCTTCGTGAAGAAGAAGGATGGCTCTTTAAGACCCTGTATCGACTTTCGTAGGCTAAACAAAATCACCGTAAAGAACCGGTACCCCCTTCCTCTGATTTCAGAACTTTTCGACCGTTTACAAGGAGCCTCCATTTTCTCAAAACTCGATTTAAGAGGAGCCTACAATCTCATTCGTATAAGAGAAGGGGACGAATAGAAAACCGCGTTTAACACGTGTTCGGGATATTACGAGTACTTAGTGATGCCGTTCGGCCTTTGCAATGCCCCTGCTGTATTCTAAGAGTTTATGAACGATATTTTCCGGGACGTGTTGGGTACGTTCATTATCGTATATTTGGTCGACATTCTCATTTCCTCCAAAAGCTTGGAGCTGCACATTCACCATACCAAATTGGTTCGCTCGAGACTTCGTGCTAATCGCCTCTATGCGAAAATGGAAAAATGTTTATTCCATCAATCTTCCACAGCCTTCTTGGGCTATATAATTTCTGACAAAGGCTTTACCATGGACCCCGAGAAATTGAAGTCTGTACTCGATTGGCCGTTACTGAATTCTCTCAAGGCCGTACAGCGCTTCCTTGGCTTTGCCAATTACTATCAGAAATTCATCCGTAACTTCTCTACTATTGCTCTACCAATCACTGCTCTCACCAAAAAAGGTGCTAATCCGACTGTTTGGTCCCCTGAAGCCATCGAAGCCTTTGACTTTCTCAAAAGAGCCTTTGTGTCCGCCCCTGTCCTTCGGCATCCGGATACTTCCCTTCCTTTCACTCTCAAAGTAGACGCCTCGTATATGGGAGCCGGTGCAGTGCTTTCTCAGAGTTCCTCCCCACAGGAAAAACTCTATCCATGTGGATTCTTTTCCAGAAAATTTTCTTCGGCCGAGAGAAATTATGATGCCGGGAACCGCGAGCTGCTGGCCATCAAATTGGCCCTCCAAGAATGGAGACATCTCCTCGAAGGTACCAAAGAACCAGTAGCCATCCTCACTGATCACAAAAACTTATTGTACATCGAGGGGGCTCGTCGTTTGGGATCCCGTCAAGCTCCTTGGGCTTTGTTCTTTTCTAGGTTCAATTACAATATTTCTTACATTCCGGGCACCAAGAATATCAAAGCCGATGCTCTATCTCGTCAGTTCTCCATCGAGAACGAATCTAACGATTCCTCGGAGTCGATTCTTCCTGCTAAGTGTATTATTGCCGCCAACAATTTTGATATCTTGGACGAAATCAATAAAGCCCAGGCTCATATTCCTTGGAGATTCAAGGTGCCAGAGGGACGGTTATACGCTGCCCCACGTTTTCGCCACAAAATTCTTCTGTGGGTACATTCGTCTAGAGCTGCTGGTCATCCAGGCTATAAGAGAACTGTAGATCTCATCAAACGGACCTTTTGGTGGCCTTAAATGAATAAAGACATTTTTGAGTTCACCAGGGCTTGTCCAGTCTGCGCCCAGAGCATATCTGCCCGTCACAAACCTTCTGGTCTCCTGATGCCTCTTCCTATTCCAGAACAACCTTGGAAACATATCTCCATGGACTTTATTGTAGAGCTCCCCAATTCCAAAGGGATGAATATGATCCTTGTGGTAGTAGATAGGTTTTCTAAGCATACACACTTTATACCCCTCAAGGGTCTTCCTAATTCAGCTTCTTTTGCCGACGTTTTTTCCAAGGAAATTTTCAGATTACATGGTGTACCTATTTCCATTGTTTCTGACAGAGGTACTCAATTTATCTTTAAGTTCTGGCGAGCTTTTTCTCAAAGACTTGGTATTTCCCTTCTATTTTCCTCTGGTTATCACCCACAGACCAACGGTCAGACGGAGAGAATGAATCAGACTCTGAACAGTATCGCAGATGTTTCGTGTCCGATTCTCAAGACAATTGGATGGACCTATTAACCTGGGCTGAGTTTGCTATCAACTCATTAAAAAACGAATCCATGCGGAGGCTTCCGGTGACGTCACCAGGAATGGTCGGGTAGGCACTGAGCTCCGTGGACCCGCTGCATAACCTGTATTAAAGCAATACACACCACCCGATTTTCACCCCGTTTTTTTGGATCAAAACAAGGGGGAAGGTATTAAGAATGTCTGGGAAAGGAAAGAAATCCACAAATCAAGGGGTTTCAAAGTACTTCTCACCACAGCAGAGGAGAATGGAAGAGCCGGCAGAAAAACAAGATGGCGGCGGGCCACGAGGCCCATCTGCTGCAACGAGTGCTCGGAAACACACTGAAGAGACCCCAGCATCAGGGATGCCAGTAACCAGGGAATATATGGAGGAGCTGTTTGCCGAAATGCACACTAAACTACACCAGTCCCTACAAATTGATCTAAAGGAGGCAGTGAGGGGCATCAGGGAGGAAATCTCTACCCTGACAAAGAGAACAACGGACACTGAGGCAAAGGTGGAGGACACCTGGACAAAACAAGCAGCTGCAGAAGAGGAAATAACACGCCTAGGGGAGGAAATAGCAGCTTTAAAAGAAAATCAGGAGGAGCAAGAAAACAGGGACAGACGCCAGAATATACGCGTCAGATATGTCCCTGAGACAATTGCCCCCTCTCAAGTTAAAGCATACATAATGGAACTATTTGCACTGATCTGTGGAGACATCCCAGAGAAAGACCTGGAGATTGACAGGGCCCACCGAGCCCTGGGTCCTAAATCAGACGACCCCAAGAGAAGAAGGGACATTATTGTAAGGCTGCACAGCTACTCCTCAAAAGAAAGGATCCTTGCTGCCAGCCGAGAAATGGAATCCCTAACCTTCCAAGAGGAAAGCATACAACTGTATAGTGACCTCTCAAGGCAAACAGTAATCCGGCGCCAAGAGCTGAAGCCTCTGACCTCATTCCTGAGGGAAAAAGAAGTGAAATACCGATGGGGGTTCCCCTTTAAGTTAACAGTAAATAAAGGAGGAAGGTTTCTCACTATACGACACCCCGAGGACATGTTGCCGTTTGCCCAGGCCTTGGGTCTGACCCCCCCTCCATCGTGGCTGGAAGTCCCCCCAGCCAGGGGTCGCAAAGAAGACAGAAGTGGACCAGCAAGAGCCTCTGAAAGGATCGCGGCCCTCCAGCAAAATGTGCCAAGAAATAAATAAAGTGGCGAATAAATAAACTTTCAACTTACCTGATTGATCCGGATTGTACTGAGACCCTGAAACCACTGTGTCCCGAACCCCAGACCTGGAAAAAAAAAAAGTACCGCAGCTCCCCTGCGATCCCAACGCCCCTGAAGACGCCTGCCTTCTGACTGAACCACCAGGTTCCCGCGCCTGGCTCCCCCGCGCGAGAAGAAGGGACATCGCGAGAGTACTTGACTCACCACTGATCGCCGAGGCCGACGGAAGCGACGGCAACCGGGAGGGCCACGGCCGCCCTGAAGAAGCCCAGAGGAGACGGTACAGCGGAGGGATCTTTGCTGAAGAGCTCCTGAGGCCCACTGGAACTGACCCCCGGACCCCCGTCAACCTCGGTAATGCGGTCCCAAATCTGCCGACTGGCCGGGAAAGCCCCTAAACGGGTCGCCCGGCCGGACGGGGGAGGGTCCTACATACCACAGCCCCGACCTGAAGCAGCAGCCCACCTGGAGCAGAGACAACAGATGCCGGAGACCCCAAGGCGCAGGGCGACAAGCCCACTCTCCAGACAGTGATGGGCCCGAGGCGGCGGAGGGTTTGTGGGGATGTTTGGGGGGGGGGGGGACTTCTCTGCTGGCGTTGAATCCCTGGAAGCGGTACGGACGGGTCCCTTCGGCCCCCCCGGTCCACTCCCCCCCCCCCCCGGTCCCATCCCCCCTCGGTCTCCCCCCCCACGGTTCAACTGTGTACACACCCCGATCCCCCCCCCCCGTCATAAAGGCACGCAAGCAGTAACCTCCCAATAGCAGAAGTGTACAAATCAATGCACAACACACTCGGAATAGCCCTCCTCCCAGTTCAGCTCCTACCCCTATCCATCCCTCTCTCCCCCCCCATCCCTCTCTCCCCCCCATCCCTCTCTCCCCCCCCCCATCCCTCTCTCCCCCCCCCATCCCTCTCTCCCCCCCCATCCCTCTCTCCCCCCCCCCCCATCCCTCTCTCCCCCCCCCCATCCCTCTCTCTCCCCCCCCCATCCCTCTCTCCCCCCCCATCCCTCTCTCCCCCCCCCCATCCCTCTCTCCCCCCCCCCATCCCTCTCTCCCCCCCCCATCCCTCTCTCCCCCCCCATCCCTCTCTCCCCCCCCCATCCCTCTCTTCCCCCCCCCATCCCTCTCTCCCCCCCCCATCCCTCTCTCCCCCCCCCCATCCCTCTCTCCCCCCCCATCCCTCTCTCCCCCCCCCATCCCTCTCTCCCCCCCCTCTCCCCCCCATCCCTCTCCCCCCCCACCCCTCTCCACCCCCCTCCCTCACCCCCCCCTCTGCCCCCCCCTCTCCCCCCCCCTCCCCCCCCCATCCCTCTCTCCCCCCCCCTCTCCCCCCCCCATCCCTCTCTCCCCCCCCCTCCCCCCCATCCCTCTCTCCCCCCCCTCTCCCCCCCCCATCCCTCTCTCCCCCCCCAATCCCCCCCCCATCCCTCTCTCCCCCCCCCTCTCCCCCCCATCCCTCTCTCCCCCCCCTCTCCCCCCCTCTCCCCCCCATCCCTCTCTCCCCCCCCTCTCCCCCCTCTCCCCCCCCCATCCCTCTCTCCCCCCCCATCCCTCTCTCCCCCCCCCCCCACCGGCCCTTGTTCCTCCACCCCGGCCATGGAGGGGGGGAAGTTATTAAGGTGTTAAAAGGAAGCTGCCCCTCCCCTTTCCCCCTGTCCTGCAGAATTTTTATGGAAAATGCAGAGGCTCCCTGATTGGGAAACAAAAGAGAATCGCAATGGGATTTATGTAAGGTGAAAGCAAAAGTTAACTGTGCCTGTGTTTTTAGACAAGGCCCCACATGGTATGGTGGCCAGTTGTTCACATTTATAAAGCTAAGTGTTATGCAAAATGTTTACCCTGACAAATATCCGGTTTTTAAAAGCATATAAACTAACATGATGTGAATATAGCTCTGCCCTCCCCCTCCTCTCCCCCCCTCCCCCCTCTCTCCCCCCCTCTCTCCCCCTCTCCCTCCCCCCTCCTCTCCATCCCCCCCTCCCCATCTCCCTCCCCCCCATCCCCATCTCCCTCCCCCCATCCCCCTCTCTCCCCCCTTCCCCCCCCTCTCTCCCCCCTTCTCTCCCCCCTTCTCTCCCCCCCTCTCTCCCCCCCTCTCTCTCCCCCTCTCTCCCCCCCTCTCTCTCCCCCTCTCTCTCCCCCCTTCCCCCCCTCCCTCCCCCTTCCCCCCCCTCCCCCCCTCCCTCCCCCACCCCTCCCCCCACTTCCCCCCCCTCCCTCCCCCTTCCCCCCCCCCCCTCCCTCCCCCCTTCCCCCCCCCTCCCTCCCTCCCTCCCCCCTCTCCCTCCCTCCCCCCTCTCCCCCCTCTCCCTCCCTCCCTCTCCCTCCCCCCCCTTTCCCCTCCCCCCCCCTCCCCCTCCCCCCCCCTCTCCCCCCTCTCCTCCCCTCCCCTCCCCCTCCCCTCCCCCCCACCTCCCTCCTCTCCCTCCCTCCCCCCTCTCCCTCCCCCCCCTCCCCCCTCTCCCTCCCCCCCCTCTCCCTCCCCCCCCTCCCTCCCTGACTGGGAAACAAAAGAGAATCGCAATGTGTTTCCATGTAAGGTAAAAATTGAAATATAAATGATGAACGATACTGTTATATCAAAAGGGAAGGTTGCAAAGCTCTGAGCACCACTGCTATCTACTGCCTGAACAGTTATTCCCCTTCCGCTGATAGACTGTTATAGAATGCTAGATGATTGCCTCCCCCCGACCCACACAAATAAGCACCCCTCCCCTCCCCCCATTCCCCCCCCCCCTCCCCCGTCACTCCCTCACCCTTCCTCCACCCCCCCCCCCACCAGGTCTCCCCCCCCCCTAAGTTATAAGTTATATGGGTCAAGCACAGTTTATGGTGAATGCATACACGCAATTGTACTACTGCAAGCCTCGTTTGGCGGATAAACCAGAGGAAACAAGCACTAATGTTCTAGGTGGTAACACAAGTTATCCAGCACTGTTAATTTCTGTCCCCTGATTGTATAACCCCCACGGGTTGAAGCGCTGATACCAAAAATGTTATGTGATCACCCCAACCCAACCTAAACAAATAGGCACCCCCCCTGTCCATTACCCCCCCCCCTCCACACCCTCCCTCCCTCCCCCCACGCCACCCTACGGAAGATACTTGAACCCCCAACTCGAGGCCCCAAACCAAAACCCTAAACTAGCACCCAATGGTGTAACTGACAAAAAATATGTAAGGGTCCACGCCCTCCTGCCCAGCCTGAGAGGCGACAGACCCGGAACTACCTCCCACGGGCCTTAAGCCCAACAACCGGCTAGTAGACTACCGGTTTATATTTTTACTAGGCCACTCAGAAGCCTAGTTTCTTTTTTCTATCCTTTCCCAAAAACCCCTGCTGATGCTGTCCCAGCAGGAACCCCTCCTCCCTCCCCATCCCAGTCCCGGTCCCTCCCCGTCCTCCCGTCCTCCCCCTTGCCCCTGGGGGGACGACCCTGGTCCGGAAACACGGCCCCACATCCTAAAGGAAGTACTCAGGCAGACCCTCGTTGTTGGGAAAAGCGAGGCCCTAAAAAACTTCGCTGATAAAAGCCCCTATGGCTAGCAAATCCGCAATCAAATTGGTCTCCCTTAATGTAAAAGGCCTACAAAACAACAGAAAAAGACGATTAGCTCTTCAAGAAATGAAGAAGTCTGGCGGAGATATCATTTTCCTCCAGGAGACGCACTTTACATCCCAAGATCCGCCCAAAACATTTCAAAATGCATTCCCCTTGGGGTTTTATTCCTCATTTAGCAGTAAAAAAAGGGGAGTAGCAATTCTAGTCCGCCAAGGAACCCCATTCAATTTAACAAAAACAGTCAATGATCCAGAGGGTAGATTTTTAGTAGTGTATGGTACACTCTCGGGCACGGAAATCGCTCTAGTCAACCTATATGCCCCGAATGAAAACCAGACAGTATTTCTGAAAAAAGTGTTAGAGGATCTGGACCCAAAATACCTGTCATCAGTGATAGTGGGAGGAGACCTGAACATGGTCCTTAACCCATTAGAAGATAAATCACTCATCCCAGGCCGACCACACCCACCCCAATCCTTAAGTAAGGGGAAGAGATTCAGAGAGATACTAAAGGAATTTTCCTTAATGGATATATGGAGAACCCAGCATCAGGGCCAAAGAGATTATACGTTCTTCTCGGCACCTCACCAGACCTATTCGCGCATTGATTACTTCCTTGGATCCAGGAACATTTTAGAGGCCTCCGCAGGCTCTGACATAGGCCCAACAACCTGGTCAGACCATGCGCCAGTCACCTTAACCCTATCGGTCCCCTTTGTAAAAACATTTTCCTACAATTGGAAGTTGAATGACACACTATTAAATTGTCCAGAGGTAGAGAGGAAGATCAAAAAGGCCCTTAAGGAGTACTTCACTAACAACTATGGCACGGTCTCATCACCTGCTATACTATGGGAAGCTCATAAAGCAGCAATCAGAGGTGATTTTATCTCGATTGCCTCCCATAAGAAAAAAACTAAGGCAAAAATAATAAAAGATCTAACAGAGAAAATAACCAATTTGGAACAACAACATAAAATTAACCCCTCAAAAAGAATATATAAAGCACTGACCTCCACTAGAAATGAATTAAAAAACATTCAGCTAGAAAGTGTGGAAAAAGCCCTCAAATGGACTAATCAGAGATATTACGACAAGGGGAACAAGGCCGATAGATTGCTAGCTTCTAAGCTAAGAGGTGTACAAAAGAGATCCCAGATCACGGCAATAAGAAGCAGGTCTGGGGAGGTGCTATACAATGAGAAGAAAATAGCGGACGAATTCACTAAATTCTATACTAAACTTTACAATTTGAAGACTCAAAAGGGGGCCTCAGAGTCGGCAAAGTCGGAAGCAATCTTAGGCTACCTGGCTGACTGTGATCTCCCCAAGTTGACGGAGGAAGAAAATTCCCACCTCAACTCCAAAATCACTAAAGAAGAACTGATATCCGCAGTAAAGGTTTCTAAAATATCCAAAGCACCAGGCCCAGACGGCTTCTCCAATACCTATTACAAAAAGTTTCTCCCAGTCTTGACCCCACACTTGCTGAGCCTGTTCAATTCATTCCTGGAAGGGAACCCTATCCCCTCATCAATGTCCCTAGCTAATCTGGCCATTATCCACAAAGAAGGGAGAGACCCAACACAGTGCGGAAGCTACAGGCCCATCTCACTTCTAAACAACGACCTGAAACTTTACAGTAAAATCTTGGCGAATCGGCTGAACCCCATTCTGCCAAGACTAATAAACACTGACCAGGTAGGGTTTGTCCTAGGGCGTCAAGCCTCAGACAACACCAGAAAGATCTTTGACATTATTGAACACGTCCACCTCACCAACTCCAAGGCAATGTTACTAAGTTTAGATGCAGAGAAGGCATTTGATAGAATCGATTGGCTTTTCCTTACCAAAACGTTGGAGAAATTCGGCTTTAAAGACACATACTTAGAAGGAGTAAAGGCGCTGTACCAGAATCCGTCAGCAATAGTAAAACTGCCAGGAGGAAATTCTGAGAGATTCCAAATACGAAATGGTACAAGACAGGGTTGCCCCTTGTCCCCCCTCCTCTTTGCTCTCACCATAGAACCTTTGGCGGCTAAAATTCGAAGTAACATAAATATCCAGGGCATAACGATTGGAAAAACAAATTACAAAATATCCCTGTTCGCCGATGATATCATCCTAACGCTAACCAAGCCCCAGACCTCCCTCCCCAACCTCCAAAAGGAGCTTGAGGACTTTGGGGGCATATCAGGATACAAAATTAATAGTGATAAATCAGAGGCCCTAAATCTCAGCCTAGCAGAGCCAGAAGTAAAATTAATTAAAATAAACTTTGCATATAAATGGAGCCCCTCATACATTAAATACCTGGGAGTGAATGTATCGAAGGACTACCAGTCACTATATCAATGTAACTACCCAGCTCTCTTTGACAAAATCAAAAAGGATTTGAGCAAATGGGAAGATTACCAGATATCGTGGATCGGAAGGATGATTTCTCTCAAAATGAATATACTCCCAAGACTACTATATTTTTTTCAAACCCTCCCGGTCCATGTCCCTGGCTCAGAGCTCAAAAACATCCAAAACAAGATGTTCCATTTTATTTGGCAAGGCAAAAGACCCAGAGTAGCCTGCTCAGTTCTACTGTCACCACGGGGGAGAGGGGGCATGGGAGTCCCAGATATCCAAAAATACTATCAAGCCGCCCAACTAAAGCAAGCGGTACTATGGAACACAGACCCAGCCCAAAGACGCTGGCTCCAAATAGAAACATTCTACTCTAAAATGCCTTCTCTGCCAGCATGCCTATGGAGTATGGAAAGAGAAGACATGCCACCGCGAAAATTTAAATTAAAAACGGCAAGACACACTTGGGAAGTCTGGCTAAAAACTAAACTCAAATATAAACTCACTTCTACGGGGTCACAACTTACTCCAATATTTGATAATCCTAAATTCCCCCCGGGGTGTGCGTCAAAACAGTTTAACCAACTAAAGTCAAAAGGAATAAAGACATTGATGGACATAATGTGTCTAGGAAGTCTCCTAAGCTACCGGGACCTAAAAGCAAAATATAAGATCCCGAATTTGGATGCGTTTAAGTACCTCCAAATTAGACACTTCGCCCAAAAGGTATCTCCAAACCCGGAATTCCCCTTTCCCACTAGATTCGAGAGATTATGCAAGCCCGATTCAGACCAAAGGGGACTAATCTCCAAGATCTACTCGGAAATGGAAACAAGGGAGGGACCTCCTCAGCATGATTACATGCTTAAATGGGCCGCTGACCTGAATATAACTATTGAGGAGGAAGATTGGGAAGAAATCTGGGGAGCGGCCACAGAGACATCCATCTGTACCACCACAAAGGAAAATATTTATAAGGTACTCTTCAACTGGTACCTTACGCCAGCGAGACTAAAACAAATCTACCCTCTGGCATCGGATCTGTGCTGGAGAGGCTGTGGTCAAAGGGGGGACATGGTCCATATATGGTGGACATGTCCAGAAATTAAGAAATACTGGACTACGGTCCAAAATTTAATAAAAGAGGTCACAGACCTCGAGTTACCCATTGAGCCGCTGACCTACCTACTGGCCAGACCAACTGAGGAAATTGGTCGTCCAACTAGGAAATTGATCTCCTTTATTCTCACAGCGGCAAGATGTGAAATAGCGTCTTCCTGGAAGAAGGTAGCCCCCCCTACTAAGGGAATGATAAAAAAAAGACTCAACGAAGTGATGCTTATGGAAAAGCTTACGGCCTACCTAAAGCAAAAAGCTAATTCATTCGAAAGAGTGTGGGAACCGTGGCTGTCACTATAGGACGAGGGTCCCCCTCGGGTCAAAACAGGACCCCCCCCATGGAGATCTAGCAGCCCTAATAACTGGGACGCAGGACGCCCAGAAGAAGGAATACTCCCCCCCCTCCTCTCCCCTCCCTCCCTGTTCCTCCCCCCCCCCCATACAGGTTCCCCCTCTCCCTTTCCCCCACTTTGGTACTATACCAAGCTTCCCCCTCTTGGGAAGTGCTCCTTATGGGCAAGCTGCCTTGCCTCTCCCCCTACAAAAATTGAAAATGGCGTTATGTATTGGGATGAAAAATGTTGTCATTTGTATTCATGTAACTGTGTACCTACCCAATAAAAAAAGTTTGGAAAAAAAAAAAACGAATCCATGCAAGAGTCGCCTTTTTTCATTAACTATGGATTCCACCCCAGTAGTCTTCCCTTCTCCTCCCTCCCCTCTGGTGTTACCGCAGAAGATTCTCACATATCCAAAGAAGCAAGCGGATTGGCGACGCCAAGTGGGCCCAGAGTTTAAACCCGGAGACAGAGTTTGGCTATCTTCCAGGAATATCAAACTCAAGACCCCTTCCCAGAAACTGGCCCCAAGATTCTTTGGTCCTTTCAAAATTCTCAAAAGGATCAACCCGGTCACATACCGACTTGCAATTCCTTCTACCATGAAGATTCCTTCGGGTTTCCACGTATCTTTACTGAAACCTGTGATCCAGAATCTTCATTTTCTGGACCGTCCTCATAGGCCTAACCCTGTCGTCATACAAGAACAGCAAGAATTTGAAATTCAATCCTTACTCGACTCTCGTTGGTCCAGGGGCAAACTTCAGTTCCTCGTACACTGGAAGGGTAACGGTGCGGAGGAACGCTCTTGGATACCATCTCATCACGTCTATGCCCCAACACTCCTCAAACAGTTCCGTCAGAAGTTCTCTCATAAACCTTGGGAGGATCGTCCGGAGTCCGATCCTCAAGGGGGGGATAATGTAACGGATCGGGGGACACACTCTTCCCAGCGTGTCCCCGTCACCTTGGTCCCTCCGGCTAACCCTTCCCTTTCCTTGCCTTCCCTATCGCTGCCCCCACTCCCTTGCGGCACGCTCGATGCCATCCCCGGCACGCTCGACGCCCTCCCGTTCGCGGTCCGCACACATGCGAGCTCCTCTCACTGTGCGCTCGTGTTCCCGCTCTCTGGTCTCCCGTCAGGGGACTCACGCCCCTCGGCGTACCTCCGTCCCCTTACCCAGTTCCTCTGCTCCTTCCCCCTCTCTTACCCTTCAGCCGAACACCTCCGCGATGCTTCCCCCACGCTGTGGTCCGCGATGCTTCCCCCACGCTGTGGCACTCGCGTATTGCGCGCACGTGACTGCATTACAGAGGGTGTGCGCACCCGCTCAATTTCCCAATCCTCCCCTGGTGCTGGCTCCACCGGAGCTTACAGGCCATTACATTAGATTACCTCCCTGTCTCGTCCCCTACTCTCACACACCTATCCCTGCAAGCTCTCAGCCAAACCCCTGCTCCACCCCTTCCTGCTATTTGTCCTCCCTCCTTTATAACCCCAATCTGTCCTCTCTTTCCTTGCTCTGCATAGCTTTCCTGTAGCTCCTGTGTGCAGTGTCTATGCCCAGCTCCCTTGTCTATTTCAGCTCTGGTTCCTGTCCCTGCCCTTGTTTGGATTCCCTTGGTTTGAACTTGAACTCTGCTTTGGACTTGGACTACGCTGCCTTCTTCTGCCCTCGTACTCTGGCTTTCAGACATCACTACGCTGCTCTCTCCTATCTCTGGACTCTGGTTCTTGGACAAATACCTTCCGACCTCTGGCGCCCTGGACTCAGCAAGTATAAAGTTAACCCTTACTCACCAGGCCCGGCAATGCAATTACCACAATCCGGGCATGCCCTCACTGCTGTGGGTGTGTGTTATACCCTTACCCACCTAAGTACTGGGGACTGGCCAGGTCTGCGGGTATACAGGCATTACAGCCCCTAGCCGAGGACTGTCGTACGGCTCAAATCGCGCACCCACTTGCTTGCTTGCAGGGGTGCCCAGAGACTTTGTTTTTCCATGGACATTTGATTTTGTTTCCCCATCCCAGCAAGTGTTTATTTAGTGTAATTGTGAAGATTTGTGCATTTGTCTTAAAAGGAAATAAATTACAATATATTTTGCCCGCCTTGTTGTGCTCAATCCAGAATCTCGGTATTAATGTGTTGGTAAGACCTGGTCTACCATGACAGGGGCACAGTGTATAAATGGTGTGTGTCTCATATACAGTGTGTATATATACTGTGTATACTGTAGTGTATGGGGGATATATGACGCTATACAGTATACTGTAAATATAACAATGCTTGGGGTAATTGACTTCATGGAGGGAGAGGAGAGCGGGGTTGAGGGAGTAATAATGAAGTGAGTGATAATTAGGTGGGGAGGTGCAACTCACTTTGAAATACTGTACAATGGGTGTTTATTGAAAAACATGCATAGAAGACGTTATTATTCATATGGTAGAGGACAATTATTGCTAGGAAAAACGTACTGTTAAAAACTCTAATGCAGGACTGCAAAACTCCAGTCCTCGAGGGCCACAAACAGGCCAGGTTTTTAGGATATCCCTTCTTCAGCACAGCCTTTGAGGACTGGAGTTGTGCAGGCCTGCACTAATGCATTTCATCAGTAAAAGTGTAATTACAGTACATACTGTACAGTAAAGAAAACAAAAATAGTTACTGCTGTGCCAGATTTATTCTAAAACTTCTCGGGGGCGTGGCATTTCCATGTCCTGAATGCCACGCGGAGTGAATGGTGCATCCTCCGTGCTCATGCTGCATTCGCACCGCCCGGCACTCGGGGTTGAACTGCGGTTTAACTGTGGTTGAACTGCGGTTGAACTGCGGTTGACCTGTTTAATTATAATGGTTCGGATTTAATTGGGGGCAATTCTTCGCGTATCCGCCAGGTGGCAGATATTCATGGATTGTAGTGAATTTTAAATTGTACAGTACAGTAATGTGTCGACTTGCAGGTGTTTAAAAAAAACACAGTGGTCCATTGTGAATTGACCTTGGTACTGAAGAAGTTACTGTATCAATTTAGGCGTTTCATAATGAAACTAAATGCGCCGTGTCTTTTTCACATATTTTCTCACTGCACAATCGCCGGACGCAATGAGTACCAGTACACAGCAGTACGTGTGCAAAAGACCCGATTGTAGCTATTCATTTATCATTTTTTCTGCAATTAATGCCGCAGCTGATAAAATGACCACAGTTGGTGAAATTTATCAATTTTTTATCCCAAATTATGACTTTTACCATTTTTCACCTGATGCTCATGTGTGGAAGCGTGCAATAAGGAAAAAGTTAAGTAGCGATCCGCGATTTTAACGTATTGCCCCTGCACACGGAGTTAGAGGAGGGTATTGGTGTGTGGTGCCAGATTTTTAAAGTATCTTTGATCATGGAGACTTCAAAATGAGAAAGGTCAGATTTAATGAAAATAAGATTTGTCAATCCGAGGCCAGCAATGTAATAGCGCCTGCACCGGCGCCAGCGCCAGCACCGGCTTACAATAACGGTCTGACCGTCAGTGAAAACCCGGTGACAGGCAACCCTTGCTATCTGTCCCCGCCAGGAAAAAACTTCCAGCCAGAGCCTGATTTCACGTACAGATACCAGCAAGCTTGCATGTACCAAAAAGATTTCCAGCTTCATCACAGTACACTAGAGTACGTACGTGTGTACTTACAGTACACTTTCTGCAGTTCAAGCTGCCGTATATGATTCTTTTTTTTAAATATCAATACCTTATGCACACAGACAAGTGATTAGTTACTGCAGATCGGTCCGTTCTCTTGTAATCAATCGCTTTGCTCATAGTTATTTAGTTCTATTATTTTATTCACAACTCTACAAAATGTAGTCCAGCAATATGATTGGCTGGGCAGTTTCTACAGTAGATACTGAACAATTGGTGGACAGCTAGGCGCATGCGTGTATCTCATGGTAGTACAGTACCTTGTTGAAACGCATAAGCGTATCATAGCATATGCGTATCCCCAACCCCCACCCACATCGCACGCAAAGTCTTACTACACAAGACAACGGTAATGAAACCACTTATCAACACCCCCCTTCTTGTAGCCTTCTTGAAGGAACCATTACATTATATGACACAATGAAACAATGAGACAATTTAAAAAATGCAACTTTTTTTTATTTTTTTTGAGTAAAAACTTTATTTTATAAATTTTGAACAACAGAACAATCAATAGCAGCAATAACGGAAATATATAATATTTTATTTTTCCTCAGAAAAGAAACTTTGTCATCAAGTGGAGAGCGGCAAATGGAGGGATTTCGATGGACCTACAAAATAATATCGCTTTTTTTAAACGTTGCTTGCGCATTGATGAATCTGATTTAAAAATCCAAGTACTGGAGGACACAATTTAGTGGCAGTGCAATTTTTATTGATTAGGATAGAATAATTGTGAGCTTTTTAGAAAACCTTAAACAGTATGCTGCTGTTTTCATATTCAATACTATTTTACATACAGTACAGTAATACAGTACACTTGCACGATTAATGAACTCTTACTGTATTTGAAACACCCAAAATAAAGTTATAATCTTTTATTCTATACAGTACAGTATGTGTTTATTCTACAGTATAGTATATGAACAGTGTTATTTAATTCTACATTAGTCATGTACTGAACGTACTTTATTAGGTGGGTGGCATAGTAGTGTGATTTTTATTTGGGGGTGTGGGGTTTAAAACATAATGATATTTCTTTGAACTAATAATCCAGCATACAGCCCTCTCCCCCTTCCCAATCCCCCCACACACGGCCAAACCATTCCTTTGAAATGGGTGGCTTTGTGGCTTTGTTTAATATAGTAGTTTAATCTACCCGAGCATGTTCTCACATTTATGCGCATGCATGTATGTCTCATTGGAACCTTGTTGAAACGCAGACAGTATGAGTGTCATCACATTAAGGCACATGCGTGTATGTGAACAAGAGACACCACACATCCCCCTCCGAGCCATTCATTAAAATTCTTGTAGGCTGATAAGCCCTTACTGTGATCCATTCTCCATGAAGGGCTTATCACAGGTTAATTGCTTTGGGTAAAGTTTGGCTTTGTTTGTGGATAAGCATTTATATTCATGTTGGTTTGTTTGCAAGAAAGGCTTTGTGTGTGAATTGTGTGTGTGTGTGGGGGGGGGGGGGGTTGAAGGTGCTAGTTACCACCGGCCCATAAACTTGCCATTTTCTTTGTATGTGCGTAGAGGAGTCATTTGAGAAGGGTTTATCACATGTGCACATGTGTTAAGCCTCAAAGGCCTCAAGAAGATTAAAAAGCCTCACAGATTAAACAAAGCCACAAAGCCACCCCTTACAAATGAATGGTTTGGGAAAGGTGTCGATAAGAAGTAGAAATACTTTAGTCTTGTGTGTGCGGGGGAGGGGGAGAGTGCTTTATGCTGGATTATTAGTTCAAATAAATATTTTCAACAGGTCATCAATATATTTTGATCCCCACACCCCCCCCCCCCAAATAAAAATCACAGTATACCACCCACCTCATAAAGTGCGTACATGACTAGTGTAGAATTTAAAAGCTAGAGTAGTGATTGATTCTCAGAATATCAAGAATTATTACTGAATGCAAGCCCATGTCGAGACAGATTTGACATTCAAATTGAATGAGAAGTCATACACGCATGCGCCTTAATGTGATGACACGCATATGCGTTTCAACAAGTTTCCAATGAGACATACACGCATGCCCATAAATGAGAGAACACGCACACACACACAGGCATACAGACATACAGTACACGCATGCGCAAAAATATAAACAGTAGGAAAAGAAGAGCAAGCCTAGCAAAAGTATTGATTAATAAATAATACATACTTTATAGAAATGTGATGACAAGCATAAAGCATGCATTTCAACAAGGTTCCAATCTGCATGAGCGGAAAAACAATTTTATATTCAGAAGAAGACGCAACATTATATTTTTGAAATACTGTACTTCTTTTCCCATTAGCATCCTGTATACAGTACAGTACTGTATGTGTCCTCATTTTTTTATGTGTATGGCTAAGGAGCCTCAGACTACTGTATACAGTATGAACTTGTAACGCTAAGCTCTGCTTCAAATATAAATCTTCAAATTACAATTTAATTTCACACAGACTTGCAGAACAGTACGGCTGTACTGTGTACTGTAGGTTGAATTGCTATTAGACTTTTAAGACAACAGCTCGCTATCGCCCACTTGAATTTCTAGACAGTATTGCAGATAATGCTAAAATGCAATTTTCACCGCCCGATAAATGGATTCTGCACGCGATAGAAAACCGATAGAAACCCGAGTCATTTGCTATACGGTTGGAAAACATAGTGTGTAATGACCCCGTATTCAGAGCGGTACCATGTACGAGCCTTTAGAATAAAGGCTGGCGCTGCCGTACTCGGTAGTGACTGTGGGGGTCCGCTTGACAGTTCTGGCCTTACCTTGGACATGATAACTGAAAGTGCTTGCTGCTAAAACGAAGCCCGAAGTATTTGACCAGCGTTGTATCTTTGAAATTCGGTGTCCTCTCTTGTACATATCCTGTATTCTCATGCTGAGATTCTTTGAAATCGTTTTCTTCGGCATCGCTGCGTTTAGAAAAAATTACAAGCCCAAGAATGTATATTCGATGTGTAGTCGATGTGTATTCTATGTGCATTGAATCAACAAAATGAATGGTGTATTTATACTTTAATGGGTCTCAACCTCTCAACCTCACTCGACAGGTTTAGAACACAGTACGCCCACTTTTAACACCTGCACCTCGTGTCGATGCCCACGGAAAAAAATTCAAATAGGGACACAGTGTATAAAAAGTGACACAAATGGCATAGCCTCCCACACGCTGATCTCTATCTGAACTTACCCTTGTCCAGATACTGCATTGTGCATTATTCCATCTGCTTCCATGGATCAACCCTAATTCTATGGATGCAGGAACCTGCTTTCTTCTGCCGTGCCGACCATGACAAAGCGAAAGGCGGTAGCTGTTAATAAGCCAAAGCGAAAGGCAAAGGAGAATAAAGAAAACGTTCCGAAGACTCCAAAGGCTAACAAGCCTGGACCTTATTATGTCAAGAAGAAATTCGCTGGCGTGCACACAAAGCAAAACAAATGGCAGCCACTCATCCATGACACTGCTCTCCTAGGAAACCCCAGCTCACCTGTTCCAGCACCCATGCACGATGCTGCTCTCCTGGGAACCCCCAGCTCACCTTTTCCAGCACCCATCCATGATGCTGCTCTCCTGGTAACCCCCAGCTCACCCATCCACGATGCTGCTCTCCTGGGAACCCCCAGGTCACCTGCTTCTGCACCCATCCACGCAGATGTCAACAGCACATCTCGCACAAGATTCAGCTCGTTCGCCCGCATGCTGAATGGTTTAATTTGTGACAAAATCACTGACAACCCTACGGTGCAAAAGATTGATCTTCTTTTGGAGACCATGTTGAATATAGGTAGGCATATGGAGACGATGGAGAGGAACATCGCAGGAATCTATTCTTTGCTTGGAGTCCCTGACCCTGTACCTGTATGTCCGATGCAGGAGCAGGATTTGCCCCCCCCCCACGCTCACCCCCTCCATCTGCTGAACACGTGTACCTTTGTGCCCTTGAAGAGGATGAGATGACAACCCCCGATAATGCCATGACAAGAGATGACAACCCCGATAAGGCCACAACCAGAGATGACAACACTGGTAAGGCCATGACAGGAGGAAAGCATCCTCCCAGACCACCTACACTTGCCCGATGCCAGAAGCACACCATTGTAACGCTGCCAGACATCATCTTGAGCAACTTGCCCCTGCAATTCCAGGAGAAATACAAGATTGGAAGTGGTGTAGCTCAGAAATATGTCCTGTCATCTTTAAACACCACGTCAGTTATGAGATGTACAGCGGGTGGACCCACAGCATAAATTATGAAGGGAATAAAATCAAGAAGGCTCTGCCAGAAAATTTAAGGAAAACCATTTTGGAGGAAGTGCAGCATTATTTTACTGTTAACGATCATGTTATGAGAACCATGAGAGACACCATCAAAGACCTTTTGAGGAATATAAGGGCTCGTCCCTGGAAGGCCAACCCGTTTGGGAATGACTTTCCTGTTTGATTGCACTGTGCTGTAGTTCAAAAGTTATAGAAAAATATTTTTACTGAAAAATAAAAAAAAGTTGATTGTTTTAAATTGTTTCATTGTTTCATGTTTTTAATGTTTGGTTTGCATGTACAGTACCGGCAGCTTTTATTCTATGTAATGCTGGCGGCATGCCGGGGTCTACTCCGGGTGGCGTCAGTCAAGACCGCGCGCCGCCGCGGTTCCACCACACACCCCCCCTCCACTTCGGGTGCATTTTCGCCCCCCTTCCCGACCCCAAACCCGGATCCTGCTCTGCTTCCCCGCACCCCCGCTTACCTCAATTTACACTCCAGGGGTGTCGGGGAAGCCGGGGAAGCCGGGGAAGCCGGGCCCGTCACGTGACAGTGACGTCACAGTGCGCCGCAACAAGCCGCGTCACTACGCTTCCCGCACGCATCCTGCCGTGCAGGAAGTGTTCGAATAAAAGATGCCGGTACTGTATAATCATTTATTTATATTTCTGTTTTGCATGTGCATGTCTGGATGTGGGCAAAAATAAAGTGCAGGGAATCCCCCCCCCCACCCCAATACTGGCAGGTAAGACACTGTGCTCCAATATAGTGATATACGCAATGCCTTACAGTAAATGCCCTTTAGTGCACTTGATAAGGATAAAGGATTCTTGGTGCTCAAAAATGACACTCAGTCCATATGATGTATATAGTCATCCCAATTCTTTGAGAAAGTGACATCCCTACGTCACGAAACGTGTTAGGGTGGGAGGAGCTTTGAGGAGCCGTCGGCAGGGGAGTTTCCAGAGACACAGGTGGCGCACCAAGTGTGACGTCATCAAGGTCAGTACCGGAACACACCACAGAGGGTGGTGGGAGCGCGTGCGTTGGAGTCTGCTGCTGAAGAGGCAGTGAGATAGCCTGTTCTGGGCAGCGGTGCCAAGTTGCAGACGGCATCCTAGTGTCGTTTTTAATACCATCTAGGATGTGAGTGTCTGTTTGGCTGTTGTAGCTGTGCTTTAATAAATTTTTGTGCAGTCTACACCATCTTTGCTCTTACTCTCTCCTATTGGAGCCAATCGTGGTTTTGGGACATCCGCAAGCACCTCGGTCGCAGGAGATTGAGGAATCACACGTTGGATTCGTGTTATCAGCGGAGAAGAAGGGGACAAAGCACAGATTCTCTCAACCAAACTAAACAAGAGAATTTTTGTAAGTAGGCACTGTTTATTGTCCACATTAAGTGTTATAGTTTTGATGTACTGCGCAATGGTGTGTCTTTTTTAACCGTTTTTTAGGGGGAGCATCAAGATTTGGGCCAGTAAAGAAAAACTCAATTTTTCATCCTCAAGGACTTGGACTTTCCAGGGGGGATTTTTAAGGGACTATATACATCATATGGACTGAGTGTCATTTTGAGCGCCAGGTATCCTTTTTCCTTATCAACCGTTTTTGTATGCAAGTTGATGAGATAACTTGCTTTGTGGGACACCATTGGCAGCTCTTTTCCTTTTGTCATCACAATTGGTTTCACAGTTTCACATTTTTGCAAACTAGCACAGATTTTCTTGTAGTATCACCAGTGTTGCATATCATTCACGTTATTATAGGTCAAGCGCTGTTTAGTTTAGGGTGTTTTAGTTAGATTTTGCATTTATTGGTTCAATTGTCTCCTTATAGTGCACTCATTTTTTATTTTATTTTCTATTCAGAGCTGGCTGCTGCACTAAAAAAGGAAGGGGTGGGGAGCATGTGTAAAAGTATTGGACAGTGTGTATATTGTAGCAGTCTTTAATTTACACAAACCCCCCTTCTCTCAATGATAAAAGAACTAAGAACTATAGACAGAATGCAATGCAGCCATTACAAATAAGATTATGGGGCCTATGCAGAGAGCAGCGAATTTTAAAATTGGCGAATTTATTAAAAAGTAGCTTTTTTGGAGAGTTTTAATCTCCATATGCAGAAAAGTGCGAATTCTGCTATGTTTAACATGGATGCGTGTGGCGAGTTTAAATTGGCGAGATGCGCGCTTCAGAAATGTGTTAAAACAAATTCGCGCCTTTTTTTTCCCCTTTGCAATGGCCGCGAGCGGCAGTTTTTTCTGGCGAGGCAAAACGGAGACAATCGCGCCATTTTATTGGCGCGAACAGCCGCTAGATGCCGTTCGCGCCTCTCTGCATTAGGATATTTTTAAAACTGGCGAGATTGAGGTTCTCGCCAGCCGCGAGGCGAGTTTTACAAATAGAAAAGAAAAATTGGCGCGTTTTTCGGAACTCGCCATTTTCTGCTGCTTTCTGCCCAATTTTCTCCAAAAAATGGCGAATTTCGAAATAGCGCTGCTCTCTGCATAGGCCCCAAAGACTGTAAATTTGTATACCAAGTGTGAAGTGCCCATATTTCCCACAAGTATTGGGCAATTAACAATATCCTGGCCACCCTAACACCTAGGATCTCTGAGGCTTTTCAACTCTGAACTTCTCATAGACACTGAGGCACCAACTCTGCAGGGTGCCTTGGAAGTACGGAGATGAGAAATCCCTCAGCTCATTCACCCTTAACATATTTACATGTTAAAGGATTTATTACCGGGCTGACAGGAAAAGTTTCCTGTCTTTACATTTAAAACCAACACTGAAGCACACTTAATTTTTTTATGTGGTTTATACCTGTATAAACAATATAAATGAAATATGTATGTGTGTTGTATTTCTTCAGCAACTTGGGATCCAAAAATTAGATTGCTACAGTAGCTCACTCCTAGCACAAGTTAGCCACCTAATTGGATGGGGTTGTGATGTGGTCTGCAGTTTGACTGAGTTCCCACGCCAATGCTTCCAGCTTAAGTGGCAAACTAAACCGGTGGATACATTTTGACAAGAAAGCACTTCAGCTAGACCGCAAACCACTGTCAGGAATCGGCATCCACTGCGCTCCACACACAGAGCACTCTCTCCCCTCAGGGAGTCCCTGGACACACAAAACAATCCTGCCTTACCGACCTCTGCGGCTCCCCTCCCCTGCCGCCGTCGCGGGATCACTCCCCTCAGCGATTCCTCTGCTCAGCGCCGGGCGCGCCCACGCCCTCCCGCACGCACACCTGCACCATCCACTGGCTCGGTCCACGCGCATACACGCGTTACGGAGCACGCTCATTCTGCACACTCTTCTTCCCGTCCCCCGGACCTCAGGCTCCGCCCCCGCACACCATACGAGCATACTCAGGTTACCAAAAAGACTCACCTGTCCTGTTATGCCTGCACCAATCTGCAGTGTCTACCTGTAGCTCTTCCTGTCCCGCCTCCGTTCCTAATTGGACCTTCCTGCTTTATCTAGCTCCACTCTTCTCTCAGTATTTGCTCGACATAGTCTCTGTATGGAAATACTTCTGGATTCTCTCAGTGTTTTCACAGGTTCTGACGCGGCTTGTAAAACTACCCACTCTGGCTCTCGATCTCGGCACTCCTTGGACAACGCTCACTCTGGTAACCCCTTGAACACGGCTTGCACTACGACCTATCTCTGCTCTCCACTCCCGGACCTCGGCAAGGCATTCTTCACTCTATCTCTACAACTGGTACAGGCAAGTATTGTCTACCTTACTACACCTGGCCTGGCAACACTTTATACCACACTCCGGACACGCTCCTTTTGCTGCGGGTGTGTGTATTACCACTTCCCCCTTCAGCTCAGGGGACGGGTCTGGTCTATGGGCAGCACCAGCATAACATTATGTCGAGCCCACAAGACGCAGACCAGACCGAACTTCAACAGTTTCTCTCCAATCTGCTTCAGCAAAACCAGGCCATGGCGGATCAAATTGTGACACTTACACGCCAGGTCGCAGTACTCTCAGACCGAGTACCGACCGTGACCTTGCCAGATGTAAGCCCCCACTCCGCAAGCGCAGTTAGCAGCACCAATGTAAGGATTCCTTCCCCCAAGCCTTATGCAGGTGAACGGCAAGAATGTAGGGGTTTCCTAAACCAGTGTGAGGTGCAGTTTGAAATGGCCCCCCATCTCTACAATACTGGTCGCAAGAAGGTAGCCTACATTTATAACCTCCTCACTGGCAGCACCCTAGCTTGGGTTTCCCCGGTTTGGGAGCGACGTTCTGATCTTACCCAAGATTAAAATATACTGGACACCTAACAAGCTCCTATTGAACACCCAAAATAACCACAACATATATATAAGCATATGAGTGTCACAGAGGAGTGCTACTGAGCATGGCAATGTATATTTAACCAGAGACAGAACATAAAACACAGACAAAGCTCAGTTTTAGCACATCCAGTGAAACTCATACACGGTACAGTGCCTAAATATATATGTATAAATATCTATTAAGTAAAATGGTCTTTTAGTTTGACATTTTTGGCCAAAATTGTTATAAGCCCCTGAGCCAACGGCACGGCAGACCACATTTCAGGGGTCCCTAACGCTAATATAAATTCTTTTAGGGACCCCTGAATTGTGGTCTGCTGTGAAGTTGGCTCAGGGGCTTACAACAATTTTGGCCAAAAATGTCAAACTAAAAGACCATTTTACTTAATAGATATTTGGAATGCGTCTCTGGGAGTGCAAAATCTTGTCAAGATTCTTGAAAGAAGACGTGGCGAGAATCCTCTCTTGTGGAAGGATAGTCTCCAAAGGTTCCTCTGGTCTCTCTTCAGAAGAATGTATTCGGGAGTATGCGTTTGCCTTTACGTTCTTGGTCCCGGGGATATAGGAAAGGTGAAAATCGAATCGAGAAAAAAAAAGAGCCCAACGAGCCTGTCGTGGACCAAGGCGTCGAGCGTTTTCTATGTAAAGAAGGTTCTTGTGGTCCGTGAGAATAGTAAACAGCTCTTTCGACCCCTCAAGCAGGTGTCTCCACTCTTGAAGAGCCATCTTCACGGCCAGAATTTCCCTGTTACCCACGTCATAGTTCCTCTCGGCGGATGAGAATTTCTTGGAAAAATATGCACAGGGATGTAACTTATCTTGAGGCGTGTGTCTCTGAGAAAGAACGGCTCCAGCTCCGCAATCAGAAGCGTCGACCTCCAGGATGAAGGGAAGTTCAATGTTGGATGATGGAGAATAGGTGCGGATATAAAAGCTTCCTTGAGTGTCTCGAAGGCGGAGATGGCCTCGGATGACCAAGCAGAAGGACTCCTTTTTTGGTGAGCACAGTAAGGGGTGCCACAATGGTAGAAAAACTCTGTATAAACTTACGATATTAATTAGCGAACCCTAAAAAACGTTGTATGGCCTTGAGAGAATTGGGTCTTGGCCATTCAGTGACTGCTTGAAGTTTACCGGAGTCCATCATAAACCTCTCATCGGCAATGATGTACCCCAGGAACGGTGTAGAGGTCTGATGAAAGATGCACTTCTCCAGTTATTTTAGAGGAATTATTAATAAATGTGTTTTTAATTATATCATAATACATTCATTTAGGGGGATTTGAGTGCCCACAACTGGGTTTACTTGTCTTGCTGTAGTTCTATATATACCCTTCTACCCAGAGGAGCACCTCTCCCTCCCCTTCCATTTCATTTAATCTAAGCAGAGCGGGAGTCCCTTTGTTGTTTTGCAAGTTTGGCAACTAAACTGATTGTGATGTCCAACAGATCTAAAACTTTATTGAGCAATGCTATGTTATTCAACGTTCAGGATGTTTTCTAAAAAACCCATAATATACACCTAGGTTGTTCTACTACTGTGCAATTTCAGAACACACCTTCCATCATTGAAAGACACCTTACATTCAAGTGTATGGATTGAAGGTGTCTTAAAAAAGTAGGACTGTTTTGAAAAAAAGGACCTGATTCCATAAAGTCGGAAAACTTATTTTATATCCCAGTATCATATTGCATTGGAAGGAAAGGAACCTGTAGCATACTCAAAGAATATCTTCACTGTTATATGTTAGTGGTGTTTGCAACCAACCTCTTTATAACTTCACTGCATGATAAAAGAAAAGGCAGCTGACACTGTAGGGCAACACCACTTGTGCTGTACCACACCACACTTAATTGATTCATCAGTACACAAAACAAGTGAGCACAATGTTTCTTGCTTTATTTGGGGGGGTTTAGGGGGAGCCTGAAAAAGGGAGAGCTGTCCCACCACCAATTGTTGCGCTCAATTTTTTTCTGCACTAATTAATTATGGAACATTGGGCAAGCCACATTATCTCCTTGTGCTTCAGGCAGCAAAATTAGTTTGTAAGCTCTTGTGGAGGGAATTCACTGTGCCTAAAATATCCTCTGCATGGTGCTGTGTACATATTCAGGACTATATAAGAATGATTATTATTATTATTATTATTTGTAAGGATGCCTCTAAGCTTCGGATACAGATGTAGCTAACCTAACTGTCTTTGGTGCGGCTGCATACCACAGTCATGTGACCTCGGCAATGGAGGATTAACTCTTTGAGGGGTCGCATTCAGAAACATGGACTCCAGCAGTGCAACATGGCAAACAGTGTCTAAGGCACCATGGACTTACACTTTTGGGGTTATGCCACTTGAGACCATGTCTAGCTACATCTGCATGGTAGCTTTTAAGCACGCCATCTCTTTATAATTTTCCTTGGGTCAACAAAATTTAGTGATGGACAGCACTCGACAACCTTCAACAGTGTTATCACTCCTAGAAATGGCTTCCTTAGTGGTAACTGTAGTGTTCTGTGTTCTGTGGTCACTCTGATAACCCAGGTCACATATAATGACAGTTTCTAACAAGACCACAGCCTGTGACTGCCTTAATAAATAGTCATATTTATGTCTGTCTATATTTCTTCAGAAACAATTTGTTTAAACAAGCTAAATTTGTTTTTTCACTTTCTTTTACGCTCTGAAATAAATATTTTTGAGATGTGCTATAAAGAGCCATTCAATTAAATAATAGAGTTCAAAGTTGCAAACCTGTGTTTTAGATCAGTGGTGTAATAAAATTACATTATTTCTTTCCTGTTTATTCAAACAGTCAATCTAGTAAACCACAATGGGAATTATTAGACAGACGTATTACAACAGCAGATGGACATGCAGTTGCATGCTCCAGGACTTATTTTCAGTTAGCCTCCTGACAATATCAGATATTCACTGGTGTTCCATGTACAGTAGCTATTTCAAATGAACAGCCTTTTTTTCTGCAGAGCTGTCAATCTTTGAAAACCCAAAAGATAGCCATTTGAAAGCATGATTACTACTTGCTTCCATATCATTTTGTTTCAATAGCAATCAGTCTATAAAGTAGCTTTCACATTTTGTTAGGAATGTAAAACAGGGGCAATACATTTTTTTAAACGTAGCAGACGTTAAAAATACATGTTATGTTAGAATGAGTCATTTGCACTTACTTTTGTATAGAAATTGTCTTTGAAGATGAAATATCTAATTTTCTTCCAGACAACTCTAGTAACCAGAAAAAGATTGTGTTTTGAAAATAAGAGACACTACAGTTCATCAGATCATAGCCATTTTAAATATTTCCCAGCTGTGGCACATGGTACTATATTGAATTAGCTCAGTAATCTTTTATCACAAAGCAATGTATTGTGTGCACTGTTGAGTATGAGGTAAAATATTATGACATGTCTAAACCCTTTGGATTATTTGCACAACAAACAGATGCTCCAGAATTAACCTAAATCTGTCGTTAAAATCAACAATGCTGAAATGAATCACAATAACTGCATGGGTTGATATTTTGTACAATCAGTTGAATAAATCGTATGTCAAAATTTTAATCAAATTATTTCAGCCTTTAAGCCCATTCTATAAATATTACAGTGACACCTCTTAGCAAAGAAATCATCTAGCCTATCAAGATTTAGAAAACCTGTGAGGAGATTTAACGCATTCACTCTAATGAATCAGTATAAAAACGTTCATAACTACAGATGTAGCAAGTATTATTTTGTCTGCTGCCACGGAAAAATTATTGGGATTGCGGTTGCGGCATCCCCAAGCAGCAGGGATTAATGCTGTATGGAATCCAATATGTGTGTATGTATGTATGTATACTGTATGTTTATTTATAGAGTGCAGACAGTGCTTTACAAAGAGAATACAGTACATGGAATTATAATAATAAAATCAGCGCAGAAAAGTCAGACAATAGGAAAGGAAATCTCTGCCCCGGAGAGCTTCCAATCTAAGTGGTATGCTGGGAAATTTACAGAGACAGCAGGGGAGGGAATGTGCAGTGAATGGCAGTGCTTGGCCACAATGGTTGGTAAGAATGCGGGACAGTTGCCATCAGTCATGGCTATTGGGAGGCTTCTTTTGAGAGGTCAGTTTTAATGTTTGTCTCTATTAAATTAGATTGGTTAACACCATTAGCAGGGAAAGAGGTGGCAGGGCAGCGGGGGTGTGAGCAGGTGTGTATATCGCTTGGTCCAGGATTAGGAGAAATATCACCAGCAGCAAGAAGAAGAGAGGGGAGTTTAATAGATGATTTGTGGGGGTGTTTTTTATTGAGGGGTTGTTGGGAAAGAGGTGTTTAAATAGTGGTCGAGTGTATGGCCACTAGCATAGGTGGACGGAAGGAGAGATGAATATATGTGGATAGGAGGGGAGTGAGGAAGGTGGAGGGAACAGAAACGTTTACAAGGGAGTGAGGAAACAGCAAACCGCAAAAGCAATAGGGAGGGCATAATGAGATGCAGGGAAAGCTCCAAAGTATTGGAGGATAAGAAGAGTAGGAGATGAAAGAGTAGGTGTACAAATCAGGCCTGGGAGGGCAGTGTAGCACAGAAGATTAAACAGCCACTTTGAAAGTAGTCTATAAAACTTGTCAAAGCATTTAGAAAGTCAAGTTCTCACTGTTGCAGGCTTGTTGATGAAGGGCAGAGTCCAGTTTTTTTTGTATTCTTCACCTCTAATTCAACTCCGCAGACACATTATACAGCTGAAGTACCCGGTTCTGACCCGCTCTCCTGGGACGCTCCGTCAGCAGTCCCCTGGCCACCTGCATGGGGATTTGTGACTCCTTGTGGCACGTGTTTACCCACTACTGCTTGAAAAAGGCAGGTGAAGCGCATGCATGCTCTAAAAACGCTTTAAGTGAGCGCAGCGTGGGAGCAGTGAGGAGGACAAGACGGAACCAAAGACTTCAACTTAGGGGCTTATTCAAGTAGCTTCGATGTTATCACTGCAAAATCGAATGGTTTGCCATGACCCTACCTCACAGTCTGACATTTGTGTTATCACTGTATTCGCAAAGAGTTAACGCAAGTCAGAAACCATGAGGTAGGAAAATGCCAAATTGCTTGGGACAGCAATGTCTTTATCTGTGTCTTTTCTACGTTCTGCCACTGCGATCTGCCTGTAGTCTGTAAGAGATGCACCGAGAGAGCTGCATTTCCCTGCACAGCTCTAACAGGTAATCACACTGTTTTTATTTCATTTTAATAACTCAATATTGAAGCACGGGGCCTCCGGAGCTGAATTGCATTCATTTCAGCCTCAGAGACCCTCTGCTTTCTGAGTTACGGGCCATAATATGGCGTTCCGTTATCTCTGTGCATTGTTTAAATGTCCCACATCAAATGACTGGGAGATTTAAACTTTGTGGGGATACCATTACCAGGGCCTGCAACTCGGTAGTAGGGGGATCCCGAGGTTGAAATTAATGTTGTTCAGCTACGGAGAACCCCTGCTTCAATAAAGTGTTATTAAAATAAAATAAATAAATAAAATAAAACAACTTCATTATCTTAGCTGCTAGACACTAAGGAAATGAAGGAAACTAGAGTAACTTGTTTGTTGGGGTACAGTGAGTGGGTGAAGGGGGGTAATTGCCCCAGGGTGGGTGGTTAGGCTTACCAGGAAGGCTGCAGGAGGAGTTATCCTCTTCACTACTATAGCGGTGGTAACTGCTATGATACTGAAAAGGGTTAACCCCTCCCGTTATCCACCCAAGATGTCTAACCATAATAAAATAATAACATGACAGTCCTGTTTTAGGGATTTAACATAGTATGTGGTGAAATGTTTACCAAGAAATTGAATTTAGGGGGGAAATACTTCTAACTTTATGAAATCATTTTGGAAAGTTTCACATATCTCTACTTATAAATTGTAAACTTATATTTTAAAAATATAATGACCAATCAGTAGGAATGCATAATGTGCTCATTTGTATGTCCCTAACCAGAATCCTTGTCTACAGTTTAACCACTGTTTGACGTGTTACAATGGGGTGAATGAAGCAGGCTTTTGGGGATTTGCAAAAGACATGCCCATAGAGACCCTATGAGTATACAAATGTACAAATGCTTCTGCAAAGGTATATTCAACCAAAAAAGGTGTGCTTTAAAATCAATTATTATAATTTTGCCATAATAATTAAAATAGTTACAGATTGATGTTACAAAACCTTTCCTAAATGCATTAAAATAGGAGTATCTCAACCTGTGCTTCATCATCGAATACATAATTGATTTTTTTTGTGGATGCAGAAACTACGGGTTAATGCTGTGGGGGGTCCGATTCAGAACAACAGACCCCCAACAGCTCCTTCACAGCACTTTCCCCAGAGCACAGACATTTGCTTGTTAGTCCACAACGCTGGGGACACCGTAAGTCTTGCTACATCTGTGATATAAAAAAAAAATGTTGGATGAGACATTAAAAACAATTACTGAAGAACATCTAAATGGTAGTAATGTTATACAGAAAGTTTGAATAACAGTACAGTATCTTTCATTACAAAATATACACCACAAACAAAGGAAATTAAAAGTAGATATTTTTCCTCCAAAATTCAAATTCTGTTTAAAAAGTGGCATTCGCCACCTTCATTCAAGTGTATACAATACTGCCGGCTGCCACCGCATATTCGTTTTATTTCCAAATGTTTGAAATTCAATGCACCTAGAAGTCGCAGATCCTGAAATAGGGTTTTTTCTGGATATATGCTAATGGCGGTGATTACAATACAATTTACATATCCAATAGCATATATCTCAGGTGTGCTCTTTTAAAAAAAATTGTAGCACGTGTCTCTCCATGTGTTGTTTGAATGTTGGTTTGAGGGGTTATATGTAGCACTTGATATTGGGAATAGGATTTTTGACTCTCTCAGAAATATTTGTGCTTGTGAATAAATACCTTATTTGTGGAGAAGTCAATTATTAGTGAATAATTCTCACATCTCTAATGGTAATATATGTCTCTTAGGTAGATGTAAAATATCTAAACAGTTGTTCTACCAAGACAGCTATAAATCTTTCACAAGTAGCTAAAGAATAGGTCAGTACATTTGTTCTATAAGCTCAATTAACTACACTACAGCGAAAGCCTGACAAACCTACAAGTAGAAAAGTATGTCTGCTCTAAACCATTAGATTAAAACTGCATGTCAATTAAGTGTTGTTATAACTGGAGCAACGTTTGATTTATCATTCCATTTTTTTAAAACCTAATTTGAGCTGTGAGAAACAAGAATTGTTATCATATTCGAAGATCCATTAGAAAAATAGTTAAAGTTTCAATGTGGACATATCAGAAGGAACATTAATGACAAAATTCTATCATGATTCATGAATACATTTTCTCTGTTCATTTTTCCTTTATTCAGTTATGGACTTTCAGTTACAGCATCCTACAGTATCTATTTTATCTTCCAACCAAGAGCTCCTTTACATTTTGACTATGCAGAACATGAAATTAGTCTCTAGT
Source organism: Ascaphus truei (assembly GCF_040206685.1). Taxonomy (NCBI): domain Eukaryota; kingdom Metazoa; phylum Chordata; class Amphibia; order Anura; family Ascaphidae; genus Ascaphus; species Ascaphus truei. The sequence continues at coordinate 207,466,160 of NC_134484.1, read as the reverse complement.
TTTTTTTTGTTCAGTTAAATCAGGTAACAGGAACAGCAATAAAGGAGACAGGAATATATTCTGAAATAGTTAATTCGTTTCCATACCAGTTTTTTTTAACTATCAACACATAACTATTATTATCACTTATTTTTTTTATTTATATTCAACAGCATTAGGTGTTGCACATAGTGTACACATATAGCAAGATTAATTCTAACTACATGTTAATTCACACATAGGTGTTTATTGCCACACATTGATAGGATCAACATATTCATTATTTAATCATTTATAAAATTCATTTCACATTCACTTCATTATGTTTTTTTTACATGTGTTATATTTCTTATTGATGGATCAGTACATCTCTCACATGTTGTTGATGGATTCATCCATTTTTTGTCTCCTCCCTGTGACTATTTATGATCATTCACTATTGTCTCCCTTTATGTATAATGTTCATTCCACATATGGATCAATCATTTTGTTTTTATTTTTTATTATGTATCTTATATATTTATTTATCAAGTAATATTTATAATTTACCACGTTTTATAATCATCATAATTTAGTTTGTATTTTCATATATATTGTCTCAGAGGAGGATGTGTCACTGTTGATCGCCTCTTCTCCCTCTACCACTTGCCCTCTTGACCCCATTCCCTCCCATCTCCTAAAACTTCTTGCTCCTACTATAATCCCTACGCTCACACACATTTTTAACTCCTCCCTCTGCTCTGGAACCTTTCCATCCTCCTTCAAACATGCAACAGTCATACCATTACTCAAAAACAGCAAGCTTGACACTACCTGTCTTTCTAACTATCGACCTGTCTCCCTCCAGCCTTTTGCCTCTTAACTCCTTGAACGTCTTTATTCTCTCGCTTTTCTCAACACCTATTCTCTCCTAGACCCTCTACAATCTGGATTCCACACTGCTCACTCCACGGAAACAGCCCTCACTAAAATAACTGACGACCTCCATGCTGCCAAAGACAGAGGTCATTACACTATGCTCATATTACTCGACCTTTCTGCAGCATTTGACACCGTGGACCACCCTCTTCTCCTTCACATTTTCCATACTATTGGAATTCGGAACAAGGCTCTATCCTGGATCTCATCCTACCTCTCCCATCGTACTTTCAGTGTCTCTTCTGCGAACACCTCCTCCTCCTCTATTGATCTCTCTGTGGAAGTACCCCAGGGCTCTGTCTTGGGACCTCTTCTCTTTTCTCTGTATACACTCTCTCTAGGTGACCTAATAACATCATCTGGGTTTAATTATCACCTCTATGCTGACGACACACAAATATACTTTTCAACACCCGACCTTACACCTGCTGTACAAACCAAAGTTTCTGAATGTCTCTCTGCTACTGCACCGACACACTTTATTCGAGCAAATACCCAGTATGTACCTGGCAGATACCTGGAATGCGCCGCTTCTCACCTCTGACAAGCCCCGTTGCGTTTGCCTTCCCAGCCTGGGTTCATGCCTGGCTGACGGGCGGCTGATCTGTTAAATGATAATGATTAGGATTTAATAGGCTGCAATGCTTCGCGTGTCTACCAGATGGCATAAATTCATGAATTGTAATGCAGTATATATATATATACTGTGCAGTAATGCAGCCAGCGGGAATAAAATGCTTAAATCCCTGCCTGGAAAATACCTCAATGCACTCGGGCAGAAAACAGTCACAAACCTCAATACACCCGGGTATACCCGAATTCGTGGGACTAGCCGAGCTCGAATAAAGTGTGTCGCCAGTGTATATCATCCTGGATGGCGCTCCGCTGCCTTAAACTAAACATGGCTAAAACAGAGCTCCTCATACTTCCTCCTAAAACTGCCCTACTACCTCCTTCCACATTACTGTTGGAACTACGATCATTCACCCAGTAGCCCAAGCACGCTGCCTAGGGGTCACACTCGACTCCTCTCTCACATTCGCCCCTCACATTCAAAACATTTCTAAAACCTGTCACTTTTTCCTCCGCAATATAACAAAGATACGCCCTTTCCTCTGTTGCTCTACTGCTAAAACTCTGACTCAGGCCCTCATTCTCTCCCGTCTTGATTACTGTAACCTCCTGCTGTCCGGCCTTCCTGCCTCTCACCTGTCTCCCCTACAATCTATCCTAAACGCTGCTGCCAGAATCACTGTACTCTTTCTGAGTTCTGTCTCAGCATCTCCCCTCATGAAATCCCTCTCCTGGCTTTTGATCAAATCCCGCATCTCACACTCCATTCTTCTCCTCACTTTTAAAGCTTTACACTCTTCTGCCCCTCCTTACATCTCAGCCCTAATTTCTCGTTATGCACCATCCAGACCCTTGCGTTCTTCTCAAGGATGTCTTCTTTCTACCCCTTTTGTATCTAAAGCCCTCTCCCGCCTAAAACCTTTTTCACTGACTGCCCCACACCTCTGAAATGCCCTTCCCCTCAGTACCCGACTAGCACCCTCTCTATCCACCTTTAAGACCAAACTTAAGACGCACGTGCTTAAAGAAGCATAAGTATAGCACTGGGGATATTCTGAACACATGATACATAAAGCTTAGCCCCCTGCAGACGCACTTACCAGAACTCCCTCCTACTGTCTCTGTACGTTCTCCCTACATACCAATTAGACTGTAAGCTCCTCGGGGCAAGGACTCCTCTTCCTTAATGTCTAAAGCACTTATTCCCATGATCTGTTATTTATATTATCTGTTATTTATTTGATTACCATGTGTATTATTGCTTTGAAGCGCTATGTACATTAATGGCGCTATATAAATCAAGACATACAACACAATACAATATTTAATTATTTTTCCCTAATATGTTTATATTTGGTATTAATATGTGTATAACTGGTTCATTTATTTTCATCATCATTTTTTCATTATTGTTCTATAATGTTATTTGTCACAACGCTTCTCTCTGCCTAGTTAATCAGTGTTTGTCCTATCTTGTTATCACAGTGTTTTGGTTATGCATGCCATGTTTTACTAGCAACTATTAACATTTATTGTCGACCCATTAGGGTCATGATGAACATTTTGACATGATTATTAGTCATGGACTTAAAGGGGCTCTTGGTGCCCTTTGTATCGCACCCCTTATGAATTTGCATTAGATTAATGCAACAAAGCGCATAGGGTGTTCTTCCATTTGAGGTCTGTCTGCAACCGATAACAATATTGAGCCAGGAGCGGTGGAACCTCTGAGTCTACATCAGTTCTGTGGGAATACTGGTGCGACACCTGTATCGACGCGAACCCGGAAGCGGAACTTCATCCCTGACAGGTCTGTGAGGGTCTGGTTCCAGTCTGCGATCGTGTCTACAAAATCCATTGAAAGCCCCTGTTACCATTCTCTCATGTGCATGTCCCAGCGACCCTTGTGAGTTGCATTTTTATTTTGTTAAGAATTAAATCTGTTTTTATTGAGTTACAGTATGCTATGGAGCCTGCACTTTCTATTTTTGTTTTATATACATATACTGCACCGACACACTTTATTCGAGCAAATACCCAGTATGTACCTGGCAGATACCTGGAATGCGCCGCTTCTCACCTCTGACAAGCCCCGTTGCATTTGCCTTCCCAGCCTGGGTTCATGCCTGGCTGACGGGCGGCTGATCTGTTAAATGATAATGATTAGGATTTAATAGGCTGCAATGCTTCGCGTGTCTACCAGATGGCATAAATTCATGAATTGTAATGCAGTATATATATATATATATACTGTGCAGTAATGCAGCCAGCGGGAATAAAATGCTTAAATCCCTGCCTGGAAAATACCTCAATGCACTCGGGCAGAAAACAGTCACAAACCTCAATACACCCGGGTATACCCGAATTCGTGGGACTAGCCGAGCTCGAATAAAGTGTGTCGCCAGTGTATACAGTACATATATTTATTTACAGTGGCGAGAAAAGTTTGTGAACCGATATGAGGGAGTTAAGGAGTTACTGTAAACTGCACCGGTGTCGGGTTTCCTACCTGAACTGGGAGGTAGAGGTAATTAAATCCTGATTGAGCAGGGATTTATAAGATTTATGACAGGAAGTTGCCTGCACAACGGAGACAGTTTTACCATGGGTTGGATGGTAAGATTCTGCTTCCCAGAACCGGTGTTCCTGGCTTGCTGAAGGAGCTATATGGAGACCCTGTGAAGGAATCCTTGCAACATACCAGACAAGAACTAAATACTATACGACTGTCCCTAAAGACTGGTTTGTTTACATAAGGACTGTTATATTTCTTATTGGACTGGTGTATTCCAACATAAGTTTTTGGGCTCATAGCCAGCTAAGCTGGTGGCCCGTTAGAAAGGGCCACAGTAATGTTTAGTCAGCCTCCTATGAAGGAGTAGGTGATTATTTTATGATTTGGTTTTCTTAAAGGGACAGTGTGCTTATTGTTTAGTTGTTTTGTGGATAATAAATCACTGCAATAAAGCTTAATCCTCTTTCTAAGCGTCTTACTGACCTCACCTACAGGCTGCTCCGTCACATATGAGGCTAGTTGTGGGATGCAGCATCTCCAGAGATTCGCAGAAGAAACGCATGCAGAGGGTACCAGAATAAAGAGCCACAAATCAAGACAGAAAGACAAGGATCACTGCGCTTAAATCAGCAACAAAATGAGGCTGCACAACAGACCCACGAGCAGTACTGATTCTAGAAGCAAAGAGAAATAGGAGACCAAAAGCGCACCAGCACAAACAGAGCAGGAAGGACCCAAAACGAAAAATAATTAAAAGGGCACTTTAATATGACAAAAGACCCATCCAACGCGTTTCGAACGTCACAGCATTCTTTTTCAAGGATAAAACACAATGTGATAACATCCATTATATACCCTCTTACCTGTGGGCCATTTCGCGCCAAAAATCGGAACCTGATGACGTCATGACGCTGCGCGCGTCATCGCGCATGCGCAGAGCGACTCAGTGCCGATCTAAGGGCAAAGGGAAGTCCCACAGGCAGTGTGGCCATTTTGGATAAGGGCAGGTATAGGAACACACTACAAATGCATTACTAAACATCTCTGCAAGACAGAAGTATATTGCTACTCACTGGGCATGCGCATTACGACGAAATGAAGCTATGCAAAGCTAAACTAACAATTATTAATGAATACAAATTTATCAATATATATGTTATCAATATATATATATCAATACCTTACCTTACCTTAACCCTTCTAAAAACTATGAAAATTGGAATGGGTCCAAGTCTTTTCAAATTAAGAAATTTACCAACTGTAAATCAGTTTGTATAATATACTTAGCAACATGTCGGTGTGGGATCAAATATGTAGGGAAGACTTTAAGACAATTCAGAAGACGGATCCTCGAACACATGAGTACCATCAGAAATCAGCACGAGACACCGATTGCAAGACACATCAATGCAGCACATGGAGGAAATGTATTGTGCCTTAGTTTCCAGGGAATAAATCAAATTTCTCTGGGAATTAGGAAAGGGGATCTGAATAAGGCGTTACTAAAATCAGAAGCAAAATGGATATATTTATTAGGAACTCTCACACCACAGGGCCTAAATGAAGGTTTTGCCTACACAGCCTATTTATAGACATATATCTTGAGTCTATACATTACATACAGGCATAGACATTTTTCTGTCATAACATATACATTTGATTGCCAAATGTCTTGCCCATAGACACATTCAGCCCCTCTTTTTATCAGACATGTATAGATTTTTGCTAGTACAGTATATAAAAGAAATTAGAAATGACGTTTACACTTTTTAAAGAGCAAAATCACAAAGCATCACTACCGCCTTAAGAGAAAATTCATTCACAGTATAAAGCCATGAGAATTTACTGGCATACAATATTATTTAATTCATTTTTAAAACAAGCGATCCAAACCAGGGTCCGTTTTTATTCAAGAGCTTACCTCTGTATATATTAGAAGAAACTGCACAAGCTGTTTGTTTGATACTATTTAAACACAGCGCTTACCTTTTGAAGGGGTTAAATTTAACCTCAGTATGGTTACCAAGGCAACCCATAGGTATATAACTAAGAGCAGGAACAGAGGCACGCCCACACCGAAGAAGTTTGTGACTGAACGAAACTTGCGACGGGTAGTAATGACATCATGGTAATTCTCTCACTAGCGTGCTAGCAAACTCTGAGTACACAGTGACAGCGAACAAGCCAAAAATTGATGTGGGCCTGTTGCAGGGTACATGCAACCACACGTGGGTTTCTTGCAAAGGCTTATTTATTGAGCCTTAAAAAATACAGCACACAAAAACAAAACAGCTTCTTTTCAGCATACAAAACAGAAATTAAGCCCTGAGCAGGGCTTGCCCTTTCCCAACAAGGGCTGTTTAGATTCCAGCGTAACAATACACAGACAGTTCATCAAACATATATTTTGAAGACAGACCTTATAGCCGTAATCTTACTTCAGCGTTTCAGTACTATCTCTTGACCAGCAAGCTGCATGTGTGTACAGGAAAAAAGGGGGGGTCATGGGGTGCTCCAATCTTATGACAACTATATCAAAAGTTCACAATCTTCATGGACTCCAATAAAGCAGTGTGGGTATAACATAAAATGGCCTATGAGTCACTCATAACAGCCTAAAGGATGATGTCCTCATAGAAATAAAGGCAGTCCCAGTTAGAGTACTCCACTATAATGGTCAAATATGAAGAAATAAATTCTTACCCACTTCTGCTGTCTGTAGGAGTCCACTATGGCGTGCCAGCCATGGGAGAAATCCAGGTACAAGTAGAACAAAAAAGCACAGGCGCACTGCCAGGCAGTCAGGTGGTGTAAAAGGTAAAATCCGTTTAATTCAGAACATATCTGATGACAAACATAGCCCCAGGGGGGGCCACAAACAACCTCCTACGCGTTTCGGACGGGTAGATCCTTTATCAAGGAGTGTGGAACCTATAATAAAGGGACATCTTATATACCCCCAGTAAATGAGGCTAAATCACAACAGCTGGTACATTTTATTCAAAAAGCCCCCTTGCGCATGCGCGTGACGTCACGGCGGGTGCCGCCGTCGCATCTGAAGGAAGAGCCTTTCTCAGTGCACCCCCCCATGCACGGCCGTCATGCGCATGTGCATCTAAGAGACGATAACCTGCAGACCAGTTCTAAGCCCCGGCTGCATCGCAACCATAAAAAGCTCCGTCGCAACCCTACCGCGCATGCACGTGACGTCACGCAGGGCGCCACCGTGGTATGAAAGAATCAGCCAGTGTGCACACCCCCGGCCAGCCACGCACACGCGCATGTCAGGGAGGTGAATAGGGAGAATGAATGTGTGAACACCATGCAACCGAGCACTCCTCTATCTCCCCAAGGCATGCCCCTCGCGACCTCCCATAGGTTAAGGGTCGCCATTACCAGCCAATCAGAGATTGGAAAAGGGCAGCTGACACCCCCCCTCCTACTGAATATCGCTCCTGACGGCCCCGGAAGACAAGAGGATCTGATAATTAGTAAATATTGTAAATGGTTTACATCAACATTTGCAAATAAAAATATATAGCACCCCTAGTTACAGATACCAGGATACATAGTACCACAGTATAATATCCTATCCCCGCAGGTAACCCCTCTCTCTGATATAACATTCCACAATGAAAATATGTAAAATCACATTAGATGAATCTCCAAACAACATTGAATTACAATTAAAAACAAATACATAAATTCCAGCTAGGGCACAGAGGTATCTTTATTAAGCCTATAGATATTTTATTATAATAAGTGAAGAAATAGACTAAAGACATCCTATTACCCTAGTAATGTGTGCATCCTCCCTGGAGTATGTAGTAGTGAACCTACAATGATAAAAATTGCGATCATAATACATCCATCAATAATTCATAAGTATACTCAATATTAATAATTCCTAGCCTTCAAACAAGTGAGTGACCCTTAAGTGGAAATTACAAATATCATAATAATGATCTAATCAAAGTCGACTTTCCAGCAGAAAAATAAAGACATATTTTAATTTAAAAAATGGCTAAGATTCCACTCAATATTCAGACCGCAGGGGGCTCTAGTTTGTAACATGAAAATCCAATAAGCCTCCCTGCAGTCCAAAAGATTGAGCAAATCGCCTTTCCTCTCGTTCAGAAACACCCTTTCAATGCCCCTTACTGTGAAACCTTTTAATCCTCCTTGTGTACAGGTAGAAAAGTGCTTAGACACTGAGTGTGATTGGTCTAATTTTTTAATTAACCTGATGTGTTCTAATATCCTAACTTTCAAGGATCTAGTCGTTCTTCCTACGTAATTAATTCCACATTTACACGTAAGTAAATACATCATGTACTGTGTATCACAATTAATGAAGGTTTTTATAGGAAATGACCGTCCAGAGAGGGCACTTTTGAATTGGACTGAGGGTACCATAAACTGACAGATTTTACATCCTCCGCATCTGAAGGACCCCTTTGTGATAAATTTCCTAGTATGAGTTGAAGTATTAACATAGCTCGGAGCTACAGAGGAGGCTATCGTCTTGGCTTTACGATATACAAATCGTGGACCTTTTTTCACACATTCTTTAAGACTCACATCTACTGATAAAATGTTCCAATGTTTGCAAACAATGTTTTGGACTTGTTGACTACATTTGTTATACTGTGTGATCAAAAGTGGTGTATCTTTATCCATATGCGAGCAAAAATAGAGAGTAGTAAGGCGGTTCACTGCTGCCGCCGGGGTATGAATAGATCCACACGCAGTAAAATAAAGGTTAGTTTATTGGTGCATAATACACAAAAAAAAATCTGCCACAGAGCGAACTCTGACGCGTTTCGTCCCACCATGGACTTTGTCAAAGAGTATCCAGCACTGTGCCCGGTGATGCATATATAGTGCGCCACTGTCATATGATTGGATAATAGGCAAATTGAAACAGGGTGAGCAAAAGCACACCTGATGACTAATAAACCCATAATTAACACAAGTAATAATAGCGCTATTTGTGAACACTATCAGTGCCCACTATTAAACATCACCAAGGCACACAGTTGTTACAACAAGACACTAAACGACACAGAATATAATTAAAAACAAAACAAAACTAAGTACTCATGTCTAAAAGTACAAATATGCAAACATAGACAACAAGTGCCAGTTACACAGTAGCAGAGCAAGCAACACTTATATCCTAAATAACTCCATATTTAAAAACCTACTAATAACACACACGGTAGTAATATGATAACATCATTATAAAAAACAGTGTATACTAATGGGAAAACACTCTACATCAATGTCAATGTAAATGAAATTCATGCCAACAATAATTAAATCCTATAATCTAAATACTCATATATATAACACATATATAATACAAATAAATCAAAACTAAATAAGCTATAATTAAAAATATATATATTGAACATCGTGAATAGTCATAATAAATAATTGCTCTAAATAATACCAACAATATTGAAGTAACTAATTATACTAAAAAGTGCTTAAGATCCCACTTAATATTCATACCCGTGGGATGCAATGTGTTTAAGGCATGAATCCAAAACATTTCTCTTGTATTCAATTTGTTCAATCTATCTCCCCTCTAGGATGAACTATTACATGTTCCAAAGCGGAGAACGAAAAGTTGGAAATGTCACCAGATCTACACTTAGAAAAATGCCTGGACACAGGATGTAACAAATCTTTTTTCAAAATATGTCTGATATGTTCCTGTATCCTAACTCCTACAGGTCTGATTGTACGTCCAATGTAGGACTTTTTACAGCCACACTGCAGAAGATATATAACGTAGTTAGTATGGCAATTCATGAAGTTATTCATATGCAGATTACCCTCACAGGTAGTGATTTTCTTCAAAGGTCTTGCATATTTACAAGTTGAACACCGTCCACAGGGAAAAAAACCTTTAGGAATAACACTTAGTTGTTTTTTATCAAGATTTGCAGTAAATAGACTGGGTGACAGATGGTTACCTATAGTTTTTGTTTTTTTGTAAATAAATCTTGGTCCCCCCTGTACCATGGAAGCGATATCATGGTCTAAGGTAAGTACATTCCAGTGCTTTTTGATTATTTCTGTAATAGTATTTGATTGTCTATTATATACTGAAATAAAAGATGGACATAGTGAATTGTCTTCATGAACATAACGTTTCTTTTTGTTATTACTTTTCGACTTTATGATCTCCTCCCTATCCAGAGACTCTGCATATTTAAATGCTTTATTTATGTCTACTTCTTTATAACCTCTATCTTTAAAGTTTTTCATAATTTCACTCGATCGTTTCAGAAATATATCATTGTTTGAACATATCCTCTTTAACCGAATGAACTGAGCCTTAGGTATGCTCCTAATAAGGGCTGGTGGATGGCAACTTGTAGCACATAGAAGAGAGTTTTTGTACTGTGGTTTATGATAAATATCCATCTGTATCTTCTTATCTATATCTATAGAAAGTGTCATATCTAAATAATCTATGTGATGAATATTCTGTGTATATGTGAAATGTAAATTATAATCATTAGTGTTAAGTGTATTAATAAAAGTGCTCAGTGAATCTAAATCTCCATCCCACACCAAAATCAAATCATCAATAAAGCGCCGATAAAAAATAATGTGACTACGAAATAAATTAGAATCGTGATAGATGTGACGTGCCTCCCAGAAACCCATAAAAAGATTAGCATAAGATGGCGCAAATATAAAGCATTTAAATATGCAGAGTCTCTGGATAGGGAGGAGATCATAAAGTCAAAAAGTAATAACAAAAATAAACGTTATGTTCATGAAGACAATTCACTATGTCCATCTTTTATTTCAGTATATAATAGACAATCAAATACTATTAGACATGAGTACTTAGTTTTGTTTTGTTTTTAATTATATTCTGTGTCGTTTAGTGTCTTGTTGTAACAACTGTGTGCCTTGGTGATGTTTAATAGTGGGCACTGAAAGTGTTCACAAATAGCGCTATTATTACTTGTGTTAATTATGGGTTTATTAGTCATCAGGTGTGCTTTTGCTCACCCTGTTTCAATTTGCCTATTAACCAATCATACTGTATGACAGTGGCGCACTATATATGCATCACCGGGCACAGTGCTGGATACTCTTTGACAAAGTCCCTGGTGGGACGAAACGCGTCAGAGTTCGCTCTGTGGCAGATTTTTTTTGTGTATTATGCACCAATAAACTAACCTTTATTTTACTGCGTGTGGATCTATTCATACCCTGGCGGCAGCAGTGAACCGCCTTACTACTCTCTATTTTTGCTCGTTATACCCTGGGCTGGAGCACGCTGATTTCCTCTTCCGGTTCTAAGTTCATCGACGTCACTACTGACCGGAGTCCCGGCGAGTCAAGACTGTGATTGTCTATTCAACTTATTCTCCCTTCCCTTACCTCCGCAGTGAGGATCCCTTGTCCGTGGGTGACATCGGGTGTAGGAGGGCAGTGGCGGAGGGTAGCGGTATACAGTACTTAGCTTGTGGTTCCTCAATAGGGGACACGGCGGTACTACTGCTATTCATTCCTCCCTACCACTTTTAGCCCCTACCCGTGGATAGTCACGTGGCACGGTTCAAGTGGGGTGTCTTACATTACTACATCATTTATTAGAGGGACACTGGACGGAGGAGTGCTTTATTCATTTCTGACCGTGCTATATGTTTCTGGACTTTTTGTAGGACATGCTTGCATTCATTTAGTAGCACCAGTTTCTTCCTAGGAGTGATTCTAGGATATTTGCTGTCTGTGTATATTTGACTGGTTGCTCATTGGAACGCAGCTCTACAATCATCAACTTGGAAAAAGTGATTTTATAATAAATATATCCAAGTTTTTTCCGTTTGGGGTATGAATACGCATTTTGGTTGCTTATGGAGAATTTTTAGTACATTTATTTTTGAAGTGCAATACACATTCCTATTATAAAGTTAAAAATCTTTTATATTGGATTTGAATTTTTTTTGTTCTACTCATACACGGAATACCTATATATTTTTACTTATTGATCAGTATTTGAGTTTTAAACCACGGATTAGATTCTACTAACTATGGATGAGGAAGACAATTCTACACATCATGTTGCACAATGGACATACACTTATGGAGCTGTTAACAACAGTAAACGGGCCAAAAAAAGCTTCTCATGTGTTTGGAGAGGAGAAAGAGCTTATATGTGACGAACCATCTGATTTAACTAACCACTTTGTGAGATTGGAGAAACTACTTGTACAGGACATAAGACTCTGGTGGGACATTACGACATTAGAAAATTATATCAGCACTAACAGGATCCCCAGAGGTCTTCGGGTCAAGAAAGTACCAACATTTGGTTTTGTCAATAGACAGTTTGAGCAAGATTGGATCAAGGTCTTAGATCAATGCTCAGTAAGGTTAATGGAGTTGATAATATAACAAAAAATACATGAAAAAGAGTTGTTAAACGTGGAGATTACATCCTTTCAGAGTAAATTGAAACCATTTGAGCCAAGGGATCAATTTATTAGAAACGATGTTACTCTGCTTGAGAATTTGGAATCAATTGAGAACGGTATTAGTGATAAAAAGCAGATTAAATATGAACGAGATAAGGCAGATTACATCAGGGGCCATGTTTATTGCTGGCACAAACCACCCCAAAGAGAGGGTCTAGACCAAGATCATCAAGAAAATATTATGATAAAGGATCAGATAATCGTACCCCAAATAAGTCTATACTTAAAAGCAGAAGGGTAGACACATCAAGTTTTGATTCTGACCAGTCAGAAAGTGATATTAGACCTCATTCAGTGTCTTTTGATATATCCGATGATTATGGGAGGGAGTACACTGATACCCATAGATCTGACCGTAAGCCATCAACCTCAATGGCTTTGATGTTCTCTAGGCCTCTCAAATCTGATTCAAAATCTATAGCTAATAATGGTTCAAAAAACTCAAAAGTACAAGAAGATCAAAGAGAAAACGGGGAAATAAGGTGCAGAACCAAATGAAAGAAATATACTTAAATAAATCTATTGATAATGTGATCAATCTATCAGGGATCGAATTAAATATAGATCAATTGTCCCTACTTAATCGGGGGTTAGGCTTTGCCCCTACAGGTAATTTTCAACTGTTTGAGACGGTGATAGATTTGCAGAAATTCGCTCGGAAATTATCCCTCAAATTTTTTTTGCTTCTAATGACAAACAATCTTTGTGTAATATGGATTTAAATGTTGATAACATTGATTCTGCGTCCAATGATGATAGTGTTACATTTGATTTTAGAGATAATTGTTTGATATCTGATATGGAGGATTTGTTGATTCAACAAGGTGAACAACCACATATGCATACACAAACATTTTTTGGTAAACATGATTCAGGTTTAAAGAAAAAATCAATTTTTTGTCCCAGTTCTCAGAGAGGTCCGTATATTACGGCATTTGAGAAACTGGTAGAACGTGACATTCGTTTACTCAATAAAGGTTTTTCCTTTTCAAATGTTAGGAACAATAATCTCACTATTTCGGAGATTAAACAATTGGATGCTCTGAAAAAAGACGAGAGATTTATCTTCAAGAAGGCAGATAAAGGCGGGGCACTGGTGGTCTTATCATCTGATCAATACAAAAAAGAGGCAAATAGACAGCTTGAGGATTTAACTCTTTATCAGCCTTTAAAATTGAATCCTACTGAGGAGTATCAGAAACAATACAATGATCTTTTGGACATGGGTAGGATATTGGAGGTTATTAATTTAAAAGAACTGGGGTTCTTGGCCTGTCCACATCCCGTGGTACCCATATTCCATCATCTCCCAAAGATCCATAAGTCGCTGGTCGACCCTCCTGGTCAACCCATTGTGGCGAGTATTGGATCTTTGGGAGATGGGTTGTCACGATATGTGGATGTGTTCCTTCAACCCTTGGTGTACCAACTACCTTCCTTCATCAAGGACTCTTCAGATCTGATTAGATCCATAGAAAATTTAGATTGGAAATTGGGATACAGGTGGGTCACCTTAGATGTGACCTCCCTGTATTCCATTATCACACATGAACAGGGTATTCAGGCACTTGAACACTTTTTAGGTTTATCTAATTTATCGGTCACTTTGAGCACTTTTTTAGTAGAAGCTGTCACATTTCTACTTACGCACACTTATTTTATGTTTGATTCACGTTATTTTCTTCAAAAATTAGGCACTGCTATGGGTTCTTCATTTGCGCCATCTTATGCTAATCTTTTTATGGGTTTCTGGGAGGCACGTCACATCTATCACGATTCTAATTTATTTCGTAGTCACATTATTTTTTATCGGCGCTTTATTGATGATTTGATTTTGGTGTGGGATGGAGATTTAGATTCACTGAGCACTTTTATTAATACACTTAACACTAATGATTATAATTTACATTTCACATATACACAGAATATTCATCACATAGATTATTTAGATATGACACTTTCTATAGATATAGATAAGAAGATACAGACGGATATTTATCGTAAACCACAGTACAAAAACTCTGGCATCCACCAGCCCTTATTAGGAGCAAACCTAAGGCTCAGTTCATTCGGCTAAAGAGGATATGTTCAAACAATGATATATTTCTGAAACGATCGAGTGAAATTATGAAAACTTTAAAGATAGAGGTTATAAAGAAGTAGACATAAATAAAGCATTTAAATATGCAGAGTCTCTGGATAGGGAGGAGATCATAAAGTCGAAAAGTAATAACAAAAAGAAACGTTATGTTCATGAAGACAATTCACTATGTCCATCTTTTATTTCAGTATATAATAGAAAATCAAATGCTATTACAGAAATAATCAAAAAGCACTGGAATGTACTTACCTTAGACCATGATATCGCTTCCATGGTACAGGGGGGACCAAGATTTATTTACAAAAAAACAAAAACTATAGGTAACCATCTGTCACCCAGTCTATTTACTGCAAATCTTGATAAAAAACAACTAAGTGTTATTCCTAAAGGTTTTTTTCCCTGTGGACGGTGTTCAACTTGTAAATATGCAAGACCTTTGAAGAAAATCACTACCTGTGAGGGTAATCTGCATATGAATAGCTTCATGAATTGCCATACTAACTACGTTATATATCTTCTGCAGTGTGGCTGTAAAAAGTCCTACATTGGACGTACAATCAGACCTGTAAGAGTTAGGATACAGGAACATATCAGACATATTTTGAAAAAAGATTTGTTACATCCTGTGTCCAGGCATTTTTCTAAGTGTAGATCTGGTGACATTTCCAACTTTTCCTTCTCCGCTTTGGAACATGTAATAGTTCATCCTAGAGGGGAGATAGATTGAACAAATTGAATACAAGAGAAATGTTTTGGATTCATGCCTTAAACACATTGCATCCCACGGGTATGAATATTGAGTGGGATCTTAAGCAATTTTTAGTATAATTAGTTACTTCAAAATTGTTGGTATTATTTAGAGCAATTATTTATTATGACTATTCACGATGTTCAATATATATATTTTTAATTATAGCTTATTTAGTTTTGATTTATTTGTATTATATATGTGTTATATATATGAGTATTTAGATTATAGGATTTAATTATTGTTGGCATGAATTTCATTTACATTGACATTGATGTAGAGTGTTTTCCCATTAGTATACACTGTTTTTTATAATGATGTTATCATATTACTACCGTGTGTGTTATTAGTAGGTTTTTAAATATGGAGTTATTTAGGATATAAGTGTTGCTTGCTCTGCTACTGTGTAACTGGCACTTGTTGTCTATGTTTGCATATTTGTACTTTTAGACATGAGTACTTAGTTTTGTTTTGTTTTTAATTATATTCTGTGTCGTTTAGTGTCTTGTTGTAACAACTGTGTGCCTTGGTGATGTTTAACCTTGATTAAGAGCTAGCGCTCGAAACGCGTTGGTGGGGGGGGCTCAGCACCCCACAATGTTGTTGTATTCTTTTTGCAGTATCCATTAAACCTTTGTATGGGAACTAGCTCTCTTTATTAACCTTTATTTGCTGATCCTGTGTGGCTGCCGGTGCCTGCTTTTTCCTATCTGCAAATTTTCCCATTAGTATACACTGTTTTTTATAATGATGTTATCATATTACTACCGTGTGTGTTATTAGTAGGTTTTTAAATATGGAGTTATTTAGGATATAAGTTTTGCTTGCTCTGCTACTATGTAACTGGCACTTGTTGTCTATGTTTGCATATTTGTACTATTAGACATGAGTACTTAGTTTTGTTTTGTTTTTAATTATATTCTGTGTCCTTTAGTGTCTTGTTGTAACAACTGTGTGCCTTGGTGATGTTTAATAGTGGGCACTGATAGTGTTCACAAATAGCGCTATTATTACGTGTGTTAATTATGGGTTTATTAGTCATCAGGTGTGCTTTTGCTCACCATGTTTCAATTTGCCTATTAACCAATCATATGACAGTGGCGCACTATATATGCATCACCGGGCACAGTGCTGGATACTCTTTGACAAAGTCCCTGGTGGGACGAAAGGCGTCAGAGTTCGCTCTGTGGCAGATTTTTTTGTGTGTTATGCACCAATAAACTAACCTTTATTTTACTGTGTGTGGATCTATTAATACCCCGGCGGCAGCAGTGAACCGCCTTACTACTCTCTATTTTTGCTCGTTGTACCCTGGGCTGGAGCACGCTGATTTCCTCTTCTGGTTCTAAGTTCACCGACATCATTACTGACCAGAGTCCCGGCGAGTCAAGACTGTGAGTGTCTATTCAACTTATTCTCCCTTCCCCTAACTCCGCAGTGAGGATCCCTTGTCCATGGGTGACACCGGGTGTAGGAGGGCAGTGGCGGAGGGTAGCGGTATACTTAGCTTGTGGTTCCTCAATAGGGGACACGGCGGTACTACTGCTATTCATTCCTCCCTACCACTTTTAGCCCCTACCCGTGGATAGTCACGTGGCATGGTTCAAGTGGGGTGTCTTACATTACTACATCATTTATTAGAGGGACAGTGGATGGAGGAGTGCTTTATTCATTTCTGACTCTGCTATATGTTTCTGGACTTTTTGTAGGACATGCTTGCATTCATTTAGTAGCACCAGTTTCTTCCTAGGAGTGATTCTAGGATATTTGCTGTCTTTATCCATATGGCCTACATGTTTTTTTCTATCCCTAGTATTCTCTTCCCCAATAGAACTAGTGTGTCTTTGTTCATTCAAAAAAGTATGTCTATCAATCTTAGAGACCTGTTCCATAGTCCTAGTCACATCTTTAGCATTATAGCCTCGTTGTTGGAACCGTTGGCTCAATTCCCCAGACTGCCTAGCAAAGCTCTCCTCTGTGGAGCAGTTTCACTTCAGCCTGAGGAATTGGCCTTTGGGGATACCTTTTATGACCATATGGGGATGGCAGCTGTCTGCTCTCAGTAGCATATTCTTAGAGTTAGGTTTCCTGAATGTTTCTGTTTGTATTTTTCTATCAATATCAATAAACAATCGAAGGTCCAGATAGTCTATATGGTGTAAATCATATTTGTAAGTGAATTTTAAATTATTAGTGTTATGATTAATATATTCAAAAAACGCATGCAAAGTGTCTAAGTCCCCTTCCCAAATCATAATGAGGTCATCAATAAACCTCTTATAAAATTCTTCACTTATTATATTAAAATATCTATAGGCTTGATAAAGATACCTCTGTGCCCTAGCTGGAATTTATGTATTTGTTTTTAATTGTAATTCAATGTTGTTTAGAGATTCATCTAATGTGATTTTACATATTTTCATTGTGGAATGTTTTATCAGAGAGAGGGGTTACCTGCGGGGATAGGATATTATACTGTGGTACTATGTATCCTGGTATCTGTAACTAGGGGTGCTATATATTTTTATTTGCAAATGTTGATGTAAACCATTTACAATATTTACTAATTATGAGATCCTCTTGTCTTCCGGGGGCCGTCAAGAGCGATATTCAGTAGGAGGGGGGGTGTCAGCTGCCCTTTTCCAATCTCTGATTGGCTAGTAACGGTGACCCTTAACCTATGGGAGGTCGCGAGGGGCATGCCTTGGGGAGATAGAGGAGTGCTCGGTTGCATGGTGTTCACACACTCATTCTCCCTATTCACCTCCCTGACATGCGTGTGTGCGTGGCTGGCCGGGGGCGTGCACACTGGCTGATTCTTTCATAACACGGTGGCGCCCCGCGTGACGTCACGCGCATGCGCGGTAGGGTTGCGACGGAGCTTTTTATGGTTGCGATGCAGCCGGGGCTTAGAACTGGTCTGCAGCTTATCCTCTCTTAGATGCGCATGCGCATGACGGCCGAGCACGGGGGGGCGCACTGAGAAAAGCTGTTCCTTCAGTTGCGATGGTGGCGCCCGCCGTGACGTCACGCGCATGCGCAAGGGGGCTTTTTGAATAAAATGTACCAGCTGTTGTGATTTAGCCTCATTTACTGGGGGTATATAAGATGTCCCTTTATTATAGGTTCCACACTCCTTGATAAAAGACCTACCCGTCCGAAATCCGTAGGAGGTTGTTTGTGGCCCCCCCTAGGGCTATGTTTGTCATCAGATATCTTCTGAATTAAACGGATTTGACCTTTTACACCACCTGACTCCCTGGCAGTGCGCCTGAGCTTTTTTGTTCTGCATGTGTGTACAGCCTGGGGGTTTTAAAGCTCCTTGATGAGGCAGCTGGGATAAGACTGATTAACCAGACCTCTCAGCTGAAAGTTAACCTTGTCACTGCTGCACTGCAGACCTACACATAGGTCTGCCAGGCATAGGGCTGGTGATGTTTATTCACCCTGTCACATTCCTCCCCTGTTAGTGTGTGGCTGGGGCCATGCATGGCTGAAGCCCGACCATCCACCCCTTCTCTAGAGAATAAATCAGCATTCACATTTTCTTTTCCAGGCATTAGAGTCTTTCATATTATTTAACCACTTCAATGGAGCATAGTCTGTCACCAAAGTAAAATGGACTCCTCCCAGTTAATGCCTCAAGGACTCGATTGCCCACTTTACTGCGAGGCACTCCTTCTCAATCACTGAGTAGTTTTTTTTCCCTCGGGAACAATTTCATACTCAGAAAAAGGATCGGATGTTCCACTCCCTCAAAGTGTTGTGACAACACTGCCCCTAGCCCTATCTCTGATGCATAGGTTTGCACTACAAAAGGCCTGTTAAAGTCTGGGCTTCTAAGGATGGGACCCTTTGATAGACACATTTTTACATCCTCAAAGGCTCTCTGGCACTCCCTTGACCATACCACTTGTGTAGGGGCACACTTTTTTGTGAGGTCCGTTAATGGGGCTGCAACTTCCGAGTAGTTGGGGATGAACCGCCGATAGTACCCTGCTAAACCGAGTAGAGAGCGTACCTGCGTTTTTGTTTGGGGGGGTCGGAACTTCTTTCAGGGCAGCTACCTTGTCGGCTAGTGGCCTTACTTTTCCACTTCCCACTGCATACCCTAAGTATTTGGTTTCCGCCTTACCTAAGGCACATTTCTTAGGGTTGGCTGTGAGCCCTGCCTTTCTTAGAGATTTGAGGACTGCTTTCAGCCTATTAAGATGGGCCCGCCAGTGTTTACTATAAATGACTATGTCATCTAGGTAGGCTGTGGCATGAGCCCTATGAGGTCTCAGCACATGAGTCTCTGAAATGTGGCTGGGGCTCCATGCAGTCCAAATGGCATTGTCACAAACTGGTATAAACAAATTGGAGTGGCAAAGGCTGTTTTGAACTTGGACTTTTCCTCTAAAGGTATTTTCCAGTAGCTTTTTATTAAGTCCAGCGTGGATATATATTCCGCGTTACCAAGGGCATCAATTAACTCGTCCACCCTTGGCATCGGACATGCGTCAAACTTGGATACCGCATTGACCTTTCGGAGGTCCACACAAAATCTTACCTTCCCATCGGGTTTAGGGACCATAACTAGTGGACTACACCACTCACTGCATGATTCCTCAATCATGCCTAAGTGTACCATTTCTTGTACCTCCTTCTCTACCAGGGCCTTACGGCTTTCAGGCAACCTGTAAGGATGGGAAAATACTTTTACCCCAGGTGCTGTCTCAATCAAATGTGAAACTAAATTACAGCTGCGGCTGCCTTTATCCTAATGCGGCCGTATCGGCGCAACTCTGATAACCGCGGGCAGATGCAGTATTTTTTTGTTTTCCGGAATATGTTCCGGTATTTTAGAGCTCGTAATATTAGCATTTTATTAGCGCCATCTGCAATACTGCAATACCATCTAAAAACTCAGGGGGGGCATTTGCGAGCTGTTGTCTTCAAAGTCTAATACTTTAGCAGTTCAACCTACGTTAGTATACAGTCTGCGTATGCGTGCACAGTAATTGTAAATTTGCATATTTATACATGCATGTGCAGTGCTGTATGTCTCATTTGAACATTGTTGAAATGCATAGGCGTGTACTGTAACAGTATCACATTTTGGCATATGCAGCGCTCTCCCCTCGCTCGCCCCCGCACACACACAGGCTAATTTACATGCTCTGCAGTATTTCAACTTCTTATCTTATCTACAGTACAGTACACCTCTCCCACACCATTCCTTTGAATGTGTGTCTTTCTGGTTTCAATCACATTCCTGCTTGCTAGCTGATGATTACTGCGCATGCGTCTATAACTTCACCACTGCTTGCTTGCGAAGTTCAAGAGTGAGTGACCAAAAAAAATAATTTTTTTTCCTCGTCATTTTTTATTTTTATTTTCTTCACAAGCTTGCCTGTTGAAAATATGTCATGTCTTTGAACTACAATACAGATAATCCTTCATGCAGCTTTAGCCCCCTCCCCCCGCAGACACACACAGGGCTCGCTCAAGGATTACAACCTGTTATCGACACTTCTCCAGAACCATTCCGTTTCTAAAGCTTGTCATTGTGCTTTTAATCGTCCCTAGCCGAGCATCACCTCTCTGCGCCTGCGTGTAATCCTCTTTGGGAAGGGAGCTACATAACTGATGATTACTGTGCATGCTTCTTTAACTTCACCACTGCTTGCTTGAGAAGTTCAAGAGTGAGTGACCAAAAAAAATTAATATTAATATTTATATTAATTAATTAATATTAATATTTAATTATTATTTTATTAAATAATAGTAGTATATATTGAGAAGATATGTTATATGGGTTATTGGTATATTATTATTGTTATGTTGTAGTGTACGTATGTGTATGTATGTATATATATATATATATATATATGTATGTATATATGAGTATACGTATGTTTATGTGTGTATGTGTATATGTATGTATATTATTGCATATTACTATATACGCTATATAGGATTCCGATATGATAACTATCTGTTATTTCGGTTGGGCTGTCTACGGTGGGCTACGAGAAGGTCTATTATGTCACGTCGTAAGGACTACATCAGTGCTGGAGACATTTTAGCACATACGGATTCGTTCGATATAAGTATATTTAGATATCTCTATATTAGGGAGTGGGTTATACGGAGGATACATACAATACAATATACATATTATCTGTTTCTACGGGTTGAAATTATCGCACGTATTGTATTCATATGCTCTTATACATAGGCTACTGTTTCTCGTGTCATATCTGCCTTATATGTTCAGGAAGATAGTATACGGACACATATATATATATACATTCTTGAAATCTGATAAGTTAGCTTAATAAAAGCTGTTTAGAAGCTGTTCACATTAGATAAGAATACAAATATAAGGGCTCAACGGCCTAAGGTTACTGTTATTTTGTCAAGGTTGACCCCGCTAGCCCCATTGCCAGTAATAGTACTATCTAGATTACAATCAGGATTCACTGTTGACGATCATTAGGGTCACTGTCGGTGGCACTGGGTTGCTATCGCTATCATTTTCTGTCGCAGTTCACAACATATGCATTACTTTTTCCTTTTTGAAAAGTGCCAGGGGAGATACTCCCCTTCGAGCATGTGTCCCCTTCATCGGTCCCCAAATATGAGGGACCGATTCCAAGACCCAGTGTGGGATGTCTTCAACACTGACCCATCCTGACCCAGGAGACTGGCCCATCCTTAAGATGGAGTCGGAAAACCCACCCTATGGGCACAGGAGCTACTCTCGGGGGCTCCCGAGATACGCCCTTGTTTTTTGTTTATCCCTTTTTACAATATTGTTATTATTTTCCCTTTCCCGTTTTAGCCCTCTTGTCGCTTCCCCTGTCTTGTCTACCTTTCCCTGCCCTCTACCTTTCACTTCCCTCTCCAGGAAGCATAGATTCCACCCAGAGCGTCTAGCCGACACGATAGTTTGGGACACATCTGCAAGAAACCTCAGACATAATTTCACAAGTAAGTATACAGATCACTATATGCATCATTCCCTGCTTCGTAAAACATGGCGTTAACATTAATCTCTCACAATGTGAAGGGCTTTAATAACCCAATCAAAAGAAAGCTTGCTTTTACAGATTACATAGTAATAGTGAAGGGGAGGGGGGAGAAGAGGGAGGCGGACTCTCGCTACAGCTTAGTACATAATAAATGAATGTAGACAAAGGTGCATAGGGGGAATGGGTAATTGGTAGATCATGGAAAAAGGAAACACCCTTTAACTTGCACTCGGTGTCATAATTGATATGATTATTAGAATTAATACTTATTATTTTATTTCATTTGATTAAAAATAATTCCATAGACAAATTGATCGAGATCATAAAAATACAATGAATCAGCAATCACAAATATATATACATACAATAACTGGAGAAGGAGCCTATTGAGAGACTATAGGTAAGTACTCAATGGTTGTGAGAAGAGCTCACAGTGATATAATATACCAGGTCTCTTTTCCAGCACTAATTAAAAGACCTGTGTTCAATTAAACAGGTATCTAGGCTAACAGTCATAATGCTTGAGCGCTCCGTGCTACAATCAAGTGTAATCAGAATTAAAGAAAACACTCGATACACATCACAGGGATCAGACTAGCAAATTTATAGCTAGACTAAAGATACAAAATAACAACCGTGATGTGAACATGCAATCTATTGTACAGTGTGATGGTTGGTATTGGCCCACAAAGTGTGATTAGATTGGCCCTGAGGCACGGGTCACAGCCCGTATCAAGTTATAGCCTCTGCAATTATACTAAATAGATGCACAGAATAAACACTGATAATGTAGCACACAAGCAAGTGTAAAAGACGCAGGGTGGAGTGTGAGCGGACGCTCCGTGTGGCAAACAGGTGTAACCAAAATTAAGGGAGACATCTGATGTACATCACAAGGATTGGACTACCTAGGTTATTATATGCTTAGGATCCAAAAGTATAATTCATGGTGTCAGAATGCGATCTGATATAGTGTAATAATTAATATAGGCCCACAAAGTGTGATTAAGTTGGCCCTGAGGCACGGGTCACAGCCCGTATCAAGTTATAGCCTCTTAAGTAACTCTTAATAGACCGCACAGAATATATACAGGTGATGTAACACACGAGAATATACAAAAAACACAGGGTGGAATATGAGCTGCTGTGGGTGTTAAAGCCACTATAGAGACACTGTAAGCTAATCAGATGGTCTGCACATACAGATCAGTTAAAGTCAATGCAGTCGTGTCAAGTTGCTTACAATAGAGTGGCTAAGTGGCGCTATCATGTCAAATAATATAACCCCTCAGCCGTCGTTATGGTTATAATATACCGCCACAGTAACCAGTCTAAGGAACAGTATTGTTATACTGATGTGGCTCAAAGGGAAGTATACTTTGCAATAGTCACACTATATTGTGTGTATACTACCTTGCCAGCTCAGCCCGGCGTTCAGACACGCTCACCACTCACCACCACCTCGTAGCTGCGTCGTGACGTCATGACGTCAGCTTCGTTAGTCCCGCCTACCACCTGACGCACGTTTCGCGGAGGCTTTTTCAAAGGTGGTGACGTGGTAGGGTACAGGGTATGGTTTTATACACATTTGTGATGCTCTAAAACCAATCGGAAAGCGCGGTTTGCAGCGAAATTCAACGTAAGGATTTAAAGGTACACTACAGTCGCTTTTGGAAGGTGCAGGTACTTGTTGTACCATAAATCAAAATCAGGCATTTACAGATATCTTAAAGGTCCACCATATAACAGGGTGATGCTATAATAGTGATAACAGATGATAACTCAGTATTTAACAGGGGGAGTAAAGTCAAAACAGACACCATAAAGTTAAGCTGGTACTTTATATGTAGGGGGAGAACAGGAAACCCTCATTTATGCCACCCGGTGTTAGGGTCCCTAAGGTATAGATCCATTTGGACTCCTTTTGTAAAATGAGGCGATTCCAGTCTCCCCCTCTAGGATTCACAGGAACGCTCTCAATTCCCATGAACCTAAGGTTCGTTGTGTCTCCCTGATGTACTGAGTGTATATGATTGGCCAGGGGTTATCTTGGTGGTTGCGGATGGCTCCTAGGTGTTCCAAAATACGCTGGCGAAACTCCCTGATAGTTTTTCCAACGTATTTTTTGGAGCATTGACATACCACTTGATATATGACCCCTCTCGTTCTGCAATTAATAAATTGCCTGACTTTAAAGGATCTAGTATCGTTCCAGTTTTGGAAGGTGTTAGTAAGTGATATGAAGGGGCAAGCTTTGCAGCCACGACATTTGAAATTGCCTATTGATCTGTTGGCAAGCCATGTACTGGAATTGGTAGGACGTAGGTGGCTGTGGACGAGCTTATCTTTAAGATTAGTGGCTCGTCTGCTAACTAGTGTTGGAGTAGAACTCAGAACTTCCCTAAGGTCAGGGTCTTCAGTCAGGATTGGCCAATGTCTCTTGAGTATGGTATTAATTTCCGGCCACTGGTTATTAAAAGTTCCCACAAATCTAATTAGATTGGGATTATCTGGCTGGACCTTATTGCCCATGAGAAGGGTACTCCTATCACTAAATTTAGCTCGTCTGTAGGCTTTAGTGATAGATCTGTGACTATAGCCCCTCGCCCTAAATCTCTCCTTCATATCTTTCGCCTCTATTTCGAATGCCTCAAGGGTGGAGCAATTCCGGCGAATTCTTAGAAACTGACCAACAGGTATCCCCTCTTTCAGATGTTTGGGGTGGTGACTCTCAAAATGCAACAGACTGTTAGTCGCCGTGGCTTTACGGTGTACCATTGTTGATATTTTGTTATCTTCACCTTTTGAGATTTTGATATCTAGAAAATTAATCTCCTGTTTGTCAATTTCAAAGGTGAGGTGCAGATTAAATTCATTAACGTTCAAGATTTTTACAAAATCCTTGAAAGACGCCTCTGAACCCTGCCACAGGATCAGGACGTCATCAATGTAGCGGACCCACATCAAGATGTTGTTGGTAAACATCTTATGTACTTCATTGAAAACCACCTCTGCCTCCCACCACCCAAGGTAGAGATTGGCGTATGTGGGGGCACAGGTGGTTCCCATGGCCGTTCCTCTTAGTTGATGGAAAATGGAACCATTAAAGGTGAAATAATTGTGGGTCAGTATGAATTTTAACAAATCTAGCACTAATTGATTATGTTTCATGAATTCGCTGCTCCTAGTCCTGAGGAAATAGGCTATAGAGTCTAACCCCACCTGATGGATTATTGAGGTGTATAGGGACTCTACATCGAGGCTGATCAACAATACATCCTCATCCAGATGAATATCATTCAATCGATTAAGGACATCCTTAGTGTCTTTAAGGAATGAAGGTAAGTCATTCACAAAAGGGCGAAGTACTTGATCTACGTACTTACTGCACTGTTCAGTCAAGTTAAGAATTCCCGACACTATGGGTCTTCCGGGTGGGGGTACAGTGCCCTTATGAATCTTTGGGAGGCAGTAGAAAGTTGACAAAACTGGGGTGGGTGACAGTAGCTGATGGTACTCTTTTTTTGATAAAACCTTATCCAGAAGGCCTTGATCCAGAATACATTTGAGTTCCTGTTTAAACTTTGTGGTGGGACTCTGCTGTAGTTTGTTATAACACTTTTTATCAGCTAGCAGACGTGTGCACATTCTGATATAGTCAGTGGTATTCATAATTACTGTGTTCCCCCCTTTGTCAGAGGGTTTCACAGTAATTGTCAGGTCTAGCTGTAGTTCTTTCAAGCCTTGACGTTCAGCTGAGGTTAAATTGTCTATCTTATTATAGGTTCTCAAATTCTCTAAATCCCTAGTGACAAGTCTGATAAACATTTCGACATTTGGGCTGGTGGCAAGTGGTGGAGTAAAGTGTGACCTTGGTTTAAGGTCCGAGAAAGGTCCCTCTCCTTCCACCCTACTGGAATCCTCCAGGAGAGCAGATAAATCTCTCATGTTGTCGATGTGTAATTGGTCTAAATGTATTAGGCCTTCTGATTTCAGTTTAAGCACCTCTCGCCTCTTGAAAAATTTATGTAGTAGGAGTTTCCTCCCAAATAAGGTTTACAGATTACAAAAGAAAACAAGCAGATGTGTTATTTCTACAAGAAACGCACTTTAGTAATAATAGCTCCTCCAAGTTCCTAGACAGGGGCTTCTCCCAATTTTATACAGCATCAGCATCAGTCAAAAAACGGGGGTTAGCCATCGTATTTAACAACTCAATCCCATTTGTTCTCCAGACAATCAAAAAAGATGTAGATGGTCGTTATATCATTTTAACAGGGACCATACATGAGCAGCCCATTACATTGGCCTCCCTCTACGCTCCCTGTACACAGGATGCGTCTTTTTTTGACAGATTCTTCCGCCTGCTAAACTCAGCAGCTAAGGGATATACTATAATAGCAGGAGATTTTAATATCACAATGCAATCTTCATTAGACAGATCAGGGGGACATGACTCAGATAATAATAAAGCTCAAAATTCCCTGCACAATGCCCTGAAAGATAATCAACTAGTAGACATATGGAGGGAACTCCACCCTACGACAAAGGACTACACTTTCTATTCCCACCCACACACCTCATATAGCAGAATCGATTATCTCTTCGTTTCGTGCCACTTGGTTCCTAAGGTCAATCATACAAAGATCCATGATATTTCATGGTCTGACCATGCACCAATTGAGCTCAGGTACAACAATATTCAGGCCAATCGACCAGGCGCAAACTGGAAACTCAATGAATCTATTCTTAAAATACCAGAAACTTGCGAAACGATAGGTCAAGAAATAACTCAATTCTTTGAGATAAACACAGGCTCTGTGGAGTCCCATATGACTTTATGGGAGGCTCATAAAGTAACTCTAAGGGGCATAATAATCAATCTCACTGCCAAAAGAAAACGAGTGAGGGATTCCAAAATTCGGACGCTCCAATCCAAATTGCATTCCCTTTCATTGAACCACAAGATCAATCCCGACCCACTTATGACACAGGAACTTAAAGATACAAAAATTGAATTAAATATGTTATTGACTTCCCGGGCGGATAACTCCCTATGTTGGTCTAAGAGGAAGTTTTATGAAAAAGCTAACGGGCCGGATACGATGCTGGCGCGCGCACTGAAGGATAGGCAATCTAAGATTAATATCCAAGCTATACGCTTAAAATCGGGTGTACTTACGGCCAACCCTAAAAAAATAGTAGAAGAATTCGGTTCATTTTATGGTTCCCTATACGACGGTAAGAAGGTGGCACACAATAACAACACGAGCAGCGCACTGAGAGATTTCTTAGCCAGCTCAAAACTAGAGAAATTGACAGAGCTAGACAGAGAAGCTATGGGCGCTGACTTCACATTGGAAGAAGTGTCGCAGGCCATCAAGGAGCTTAAGCCATCAAAGGCACCAGGCCCTGATGGCTTTTCGGGGCTTTATTATAAGAAATTTTCCGAGTCACTTGCTCCGAGGCTGCTCCAAATGTTTAATGCTATCTTAGCAGGAGCCCCTATTCCTGGGGACATGCTGCGAGCGTCTATATCACTTATACATAAACCTGGCAAGGATCCGCTAAATTGTAAAAGCTATAGGCCAATATCTCTAATTAATACCGATATCAAAATATATGCGAAATTATTGGCCAATAGATTAAGTCTTATCCTACCCAGACTAATACACCCAGATCAGGTCGGTTTTGTTAAGGGGAGGCAGGCAGCGGATAACACCCGACGATTTATTGATCTGTTGGAATTGGCTAACAAAAATAACACACAAAGCATGCTATTAAGTCTGGATGCAGAAAAAGCTTTTGATAGGATAGACTGGCCATACTTAAAAGAGATGCTCGCGGCATTTGGCTTCGGAAACCGGGTGAGTAGAGCGATTATGTCACTATACTCAGGCCCAACCGCCAGGGTCATACATCAGGGCTTCCCCTCGGTCCCATTTCAAATCCAAAGTGGCACAAGACAGGGATGCCCTTTATCTCCCCTCCTGTTCGCCCTATGTATTGAACCCCTCGCGGCACGAATTCGAGATAGTCCGGATATCTCAGGGTTAAACGTTTACTCCCAATCACATAAAGCGGCCGTGTATGCTGATGATATCCTATTAATCATCTCCAAACCCCTTACCTCATTACCTAACCTGTTCGACCTACTAGATACATTCTCCAAGGTCTCAGGTTTCAAGATTAACCAATCCAAATCTGAAGCTCTGAATATCAACCTCCCTAGACATACAGAGAAATTACTGAAACTAAATTTCAATTTTAACTGGCAAAAGAACTCGATAAAATATCTGGGGATCTATATCACCAAAGATGCAAAAAGCATTTATAAAGCAAATTATCCCAAACTGATCTGGACCCTAAAACAAGACCTAATCAGATGGTCTTCCAAGAAGATTTCTTGGATTGGAAGGATTCACAGCGTTAAGATGAATCTACTTCCCCGTATCCTATACCTCTTCCAGACACTACCTGTGCCACTCAAACTGAAGGACATACTCTCACTTCAGTCTGGAATATCTAATTTTATCTGGGGAGGTAAAAAACCGAGAGTAAATAAATTAACTATGAAGAGACCTATCTTAGCGGGTGGCCTAGCGGTACCCTGCCTGTTGTCATATTTTAAAGCGGCTCAATTAAGCCAGGTCATACAATGGCATTCCGACCCCAAATTAAAAAGATGGGTAGAGCTCGTACATGCGGCTTGCTCCCCTTTAGAGCTTAACAATTTGATTTGACTACCTAAAACATCAAGGAAAAACACTATTTTACCGCTCACCTCAATGGCTAACTCCATATCTGTTTGGGAAGTATCTAGATTAAAAAACTCACTCACCTCAGCAAGTTCCCTGATGTCACCCATTTGGAATAATCCTAGCTTTGCGCCGGGTCTTATTGGTCATAATCACTCAATTTGGAAACAAAAAGGCAATGCTAGACTCAAAGATCTGGAGGGTTATGATCTAAAAATTAAATCTTTTGACCATCTCAGACTAGAAAAAGACATTCCCCACGCTGAATTCCATAAATACCTCCAGCTCAGATCATTCTATAATAAATTCGCCCCATACCCCCCATTGACGAATTTTGAAAAGCTCTGTCGGGCAGAAACCGACACTAAGGGACTCATATATACGATATACAGAGAGGTAGTTGAGCCTGCAGTTTCAAAGCACCAATCACCTACATTCCGTACCCAATGGGAAAGAGACCTAGGGGAGACCCTGGACGACGAAGTGTGGAATGCTATATTCCTAGGAGCCGCAAAAAGTTCTATATGCACCACACTGAAGGAGAACGCATATAAAGTTCTTATGAGATGGTACCTCACCCCACTCAAATTATCTAAGTTTGTACCAGGGTCCTCCCCATTGTGCCCTAAACAATGTGGAGGAACAGCTGACCTGTTACATATGCTGTGGTCTTGCCCGCTGATATACCCGCTATGGGAAAATATCAGAAATTGGATCCAGAGAGTATTCGATCTCACTATTCCCCCAGACCCGTGGCTGTTTCTCATGAACAGACCACTAAAGGGCCTATCAAAATCACACAATAAACTAATTGCACATTTTGCTCTAGCTACGCGGTGTGAGATCGCAGCATTATGGAAACGCCCCGATATTCCAATTATCCCAAAGATTCGGAATCGTATTTGGTTTATCTGCCAGATGGAAAAGTTAACGAGCTTAGTTAACGACACTGGCGACAATTATCTAAAAGTCTGGGCCCCCTGGCTTGCCCAAACAGACATCCCTGGGGTAGAGCGTAACACAATTTGGCTATAATAGTAATAAATGCGTTCTCCTTCGGGGGCATGAAAACCAACTCCACACCTAGAACCTCACACTCCTTACGCCCAATCACTTATATTACCGAAAGGCCTCGCTAGTTGATACACAGTCCTCGCGCCGTCCAGGTGTTCCCCGGAGACAGATGTATTTTTATCTCTAGATACCCCTTCCCTCTCTCCTTCCCCCCACCCCCTCCTTTACCTCCTCCCCCCCTCCCCCTTTTATTTTTCTTTTTATTATTATTTACCCCAGTACCTTACAGTACACATGATGATTCCCACTCACGTGGCTAAGTAGGGCTCGAAAAACTACGTGAGTTTGTTATGCCTTTGTTATTGTATATGCTATGCTAAACATGCACCTGATGTCTTTTATCTATGTATATCATGCAGTTATGTATAATAAAATACAAGTTATAAAAAAAAAAAAAAAAAAAAAAAAAAAATTTTCTCGTCATTTTTTATTTTTATTTTCTCCACAAGCCTGCCTAAACCATCTTGATATTACGATATTCAATCTGTGTTGTAGCTTTTGACTGTGACACTGTGCGTTTGACTGCACATGGTTGATTTGTGTTATTTTTATGTATTTGAGGGTGTGAGGATCAAATTATTATGATGACCTGCCTGTTGAAAATATGTCATGTCTTTGAACTACAATACAGCTAATCCTTCATGCAGCTTTAGCCCCCTCCCCCCTGCAGACACACACAGACCTCGCTCAAGGATTACAACCTGTTATCGACACCTCTCCAGAACCAATTCCGTTTCTAAAGCTTGTCATTGTGCTTTTCAACCTCTCTCACACCATACATTAATTTTCCTATTGTTGGCTTTCCCTTATGTTAATCTGATTATGTAACCAATTATTGAAAAGGTAACCAATTATTAAAATTGTGTCTTCTTGAAGAATCCCCTTCACACACATTCACACTGAATTTAAAGTTCAAAGAAATAAAATCTTAATGTAATTAAATATGTATTTTATTTTATCAGGAAAGAAAAATACAAATAACCATTGAGAGAGGGGGGGATGAAAATTGAGGCCGGTGGATAATCATGAATAATGCACATTGATAATAATAAAAACAGTACTAAAAATTGTCCGTCTCTATCTTCTTCCTAATTCTGTGTAGTTCATTGGGAGACGGGAGGTTTTGTGTAAATCATGACTGCAGTTTAGATACACTTAACTGTACACACAGTTCACAAACTTTACACATGATAACGCCCCTCTCCCCCTGTCCATCCTTTTTTTTCTGAAAAGAAAAGAAAAAATTAGTGCAGTTATATGTATACTGTATTATGGCATTGTGTACTGTATAGCTACTCCATATTGGAATACAGTATGCAGATAGTACTGTCAAACTAGTCTATACTGGAACTACTGTATACTGTAACTACTGTTAAATACTTTGTAACCAGGTGGCTAGTGCTGCTCTCTCAGGAAAGAAAAAATCTGTGCCATACTTACCTTTATCATACTGTACTTACAGTACCATACTACAGTACAGTACTATACCATACTACCTTCCTGATGCTTGCCCATTACGCGCGATCACAATGGGCAACACAGTTGCAATATGGTCAATATATCGATACGGTGCCCGACATCATCCTGCGCTAGCTGCCACCGGCACTCAGGGAGAAGTATAGGGTGATGAGTGCTGGTTTACCCCAGAAATATGGCATGTTAATTTTTAAGCACCACGTGTCCTACTTGTGTACTGCAGGGGGGCCAAAAATGTAAACTACGAAGGAAATCGCGAAAAAAGGGCGCTTCCTGAAAATTTAAGAAGGACTATTGTGGAGGAATTGCGGCGCTATTTTTCAATTTCAGATCCTTTAATGAAAATCGTTCGAGACTCCATTAATGGCATTTTGCGTCATACACGGCATCGGCCCTGGAAGGACAATCTGGTGGGGATCAAATTTGCGTGACTGTTCAAATGTTGTTTAATTTTAGACTTGATCCTTGTTTTTCAAATATAATGTTTTTACTTACACAAGACCTGCACAATTCCAGTCCTCAAAGGCCGCAAACAGGCCCGTTTTTCAAGGTTATCCTGAAAACCGGGCCTGTTTGCAAGCCCTCGAGGACTGGAGTTGTGCAGGCCTGACTTACTGTACTGTACACCATCCTACTGTAAATGTTTTGACTTAATGTACTTTAATTAAGGAGATGTTGCGTGTTTTTAAATTATATTAATAAAGAAATGTTTTTACTTACACAAGACCTACACAATTCCAGTCCTCGAGGGCTGCAAACAGGCCCAGTTTTCAAGTTTATCCTGAAAACCGGGCCTGTTTGAGGCCCTCGAGGACTGGAGTTGTGCAGGCTTACTGACTGTTCTGTACACCATCCAACTGTAAATGTTTTGACTTTTTGTACATAAATGTTTTCACTAGCAATAAACCATACACCTGTTAATGTTTTGAATTGCTGTACACTTTAAATGTTTTTAAAATGTATTTGTAAATAAATGTTTTTGTACTTACTCCACCAATAAAAGAAAATGTTGATTTGTTTTAAATTGTTCCATTGTCTCGTTTTATACTGTAACAAAATACAGTGTTTCGAGAACATACAGCACTGTCCAGGCATACTGTACAGTACTGTATTGTATACTGTAGGCATGCTCAGTACTGTACATCACAAGACTATTAAAACAATACATGCTGTACGGGTATAGAATACACATATGTACTGGAATACATGTAGAATAAATGTATACTTTATATTTTTCGGGTTTATTATACAGTATATATTGTGACATAGTCCAAAGATGTTAGGCAGCTTTCTGCCCCGTTTTGGGTCAGAAAGTGCAGGAATGGTTGAGGGTGATCCATACCACAGCTTCACATTTACTCAGGCTGGTGGATAGAAAATCCAGACCACAGTTTACAATGTGTCTAGTTCTCCCTCACCTGCCCTCCTAATCACTAGCACAGGTATTTAGAGCAGAGAGGTTTGCTTTTCAGTCTCTCTCCTTAGAGCTTGGAGGCTGGGGGTATCACCGCTCCCCTGTATCCAGTTTTGGGTGGACGGCCCCTCCAAGTATCACAGTACCAGAGGATTTGCCTGGACACTTGGGACCGAGTTCCCACCACGAACAGATAAGACAAAACAAATGTTTATTGCTGTTGCTAAAAGACTGTGCTGTATCTAGTGACAATAAATGAGAGGGCATTGTTTTAAGCTGGGGAACCAGGTTAGTTGGCCCAGCAGCAGTTAGAGGATGATTCTGATGTGTAGTTAGATCCCTGAAAGGTATAGGATTTCTTTATATGATTTGGTTTTTATTTCTTAAAAGTGACACTGTGTGAAATGCTATGACACTGATATAAGTGAACCGCTGAATGGAAATATCTGAGTGCCTCTAACCTACACATGTTAAAACTGCAGTCCCTTACTTGGATGAAAATAAAGCAGGCAGAAGCCTGAGTTAAGCAATGTAATAATTTGCATGATTCTGTTTGTTGTATAATTAACCCTAGAAGACTGTGTCGGGAAGAACCCAGACAGACGTCAGCGCTACAAAAAAGGGGCGTTTGTCACAATATGCTGTATATAAAAAAGTATTGTATACGGTCTGAAAACAACAGCATACTGTTTCCAGTTTTCTATGAAGCTCTCAGTTACAGTATTCTATCCTAATCAATAACAATGGCCACTAAACTGTAGACTCCAGTACGTGGTTTTTTAAATCCGATTCAGCAATGTGCAGGCATTGTTACACAAAGCGATATTATCCATCGAAATCCCTCCATTTGCCGTTTTCTGCATGAGATGACAAAGTTTTCTTTTCTGAGGAAAAACAAAAGTACAAGTTTTACTGTAATGGTCAGTCAGTCCCCTAAAGAAGTTCGCACAGTCAGTCCCACCAATAATTTTCTCGGGGGGCATCTCCTGTTCACATGCGCATGCGCCTACTGTAGATGTGATGACACGCATATGCGTTTCAAGAAGGTTCCAATGCGTATGCGCCTAGCTTTACACCAATTGTGCAGTATCTACTGTAGAAGCTGCTCAGCCAATGATATTGCTTACAGGAGAATCGCTTGACTGTGCATTGATATTGATATTTCAAAAACAGGATAAAATACGGCAACATTATTCATTATAGACTTTGCCAATCAGCTGGCGCCGAGCCACTGCCAGTCCCGTATTCTTGATTATACATGTAGTTGACAGGTGCCAGCGGATGAGGCTTTGTTACATGCAAGCTTGCTGGAATCTGTACGCAAAATCCGGCTCAGGCTGCAGGTATCCAGGCGGGGACAGACAGCAAGGGTTGCCGGTCACCAGGTTTTCACTGACGGTCTGACCGTTATTGGATGCTGGCGCTGTCGCTGGCGCAGTTGCTGGCGCATTGCTTGCCAGCGACTTACGTTTCTTAGTTGGTTTTAACATGACCTTTCACCTTTTGAAGTCTCCATGATCAAAGATACGGGAAAAATCTGGTGCTACACACAAATACCCTCCAATAACACCGGGATCAATACGAAAAAAACGCGGATCGATACATAACTTTTTTCTTATTGCACGCTTCCACACATGAGCATCTGGTGAAAATTTGTAAAAGTCATAGTTTTCGATAAAATACTGATAAATTTGACCAACTGTTGCCATCTTATCATTTGTTGCATTAATCGCGGCCCATATTAAATAAGCGTATGTTCTGTCGGGTTTTTGGATCACGGACCCCAGTGCTGCACTCATGTCGGGACTCTCAGGACAATAAAACACCAGACACTGTGCATGTATTTTTTAATATGATAAGCCTAAATTGATACATTATTGTAACTTCTTCAGTACCAAGGCCAATTTACAATGGACCACTGTGGTATTTTTTTAAACACCTGCAAGTCGACACATTACTGAAGTGCATTACAATTCATGAATATCTGCCATCTGGCGGATACGCGAAGAATGGCAACCAATTAAATACGAACCAGTATCAATAAACACATCAATAAACACATCAATAAACACATCAACCGCGGGTGACGCCGGCATGAATGCAACATGAATGCGGTATGAATGCGGCATGAACGTGGTGAAGTGTGGTAAAGTGCGTGGCATTCGGAAAAAATCCCCGAAAAAATTCGGAGATGTTGGAGAATAAAAGGGGCCGCGGCTGTAGTTTGCCCTGGTAAATCAGAAAAAACATAATGGAATTGTGTAATTTTTTCTAACAAGTCCACTTTTTGTTCAGAGGACTTATCCCTGTTCAGTAATGTGCCTTTAATCTAGCAGTGTGGTGATTAACGTCTGGTAGTTAATTACTAAACACCACCTGCCTGATTGAGATGGCTTACAAAAGCCTGTCTGTTCAAACAGGAAGTGAGAACTCTTTAGCTGACACCTGAGCTGAACTTGGAGACACACTTGTTTTGAGCTCTGCCAAAGTTAGCAGAGCTGCATTCAAGACACAAGGCCCAAATAAGACTTCTAAACCTGGATGCTGATTTTCTGTGCACGCTCAGTGCGGTTCCAGGAGAGCAGAGAAGCTTACTCTACAGCTGATAAACAGATAAGACCTTCCTTATTAAGAGACTGCTTATACTGTATCTGCTTATTTTCATGCTATGTTTGGGTTTGGGGAGAAATGCTTGACTAGGGAGAGGTGAATTGGTTGCATAGTGTTTTCACTAGAATTACTCCCAAGTGAATGGAAGCTTTGTTTCCCCCCCCCCCCCCCCCCCTGTGTTTGGATAATTTTCCTGATGAAAAGGAACAGGCACAATAAAGCCTATTATAATTTCACGTTATAAAGCCTCCTAATTGCGTACCTCTGTGAACGTCCATCCACATATGGTCGTCAGAAGTGGGACAAGAGGTGTCCTTGTAGTTAAAAAGGACCGGAGTTTTTATGTGAAATTTTTTGTTATTTTTTTTGCCTACAAACAGTCTAAACAACTTGGAAAAAAAAAAAAACCCCTCATGCTGCAGAGATCAGATTTAAACGGACACACACCACTGAAACTTACACTGCACTGAAACTTACAAAACCACAGATGGACTCTTTTCCCCAATCCCAAGAGACTGCTGAAGCAGGTAAACCTTTAATTACCTATCACAAAGTGTAATACGGTCATTGAAATAGGGATTTTGCCTTCTAGCCATAGTCAGGGTTCAAGAAGTGTGTCAGCCCTTAAAAAGGGATAGGTTTTTCTTGTTTTCAAAAGTTTCGCTGAAGCAGTGAAAACAGATGGTGACCCACGAGTGGTACTGATTTTGCAAATAAAGGTTGCCACACCGCATATGGCTACCAGCTGTGAATGGAGTATATGCAGAAAAGTGTGAAAATTGATACAAAGACTGTGCTGAAGCAGGGGTATTTTTAGCAAACAAATGCTGAGTGTAAAATTGCCCTATAAAGAAAAAGTTTTTTCAAAGCCAATTGCTGAGTGTTGAGTCCACTGCAAAGAATGTTTTTTTTCTGCAAGTAAAAAAAGTATGCCTATTATCTTGGGAGCAAAACAGACACCCAAAGTGTGAAGTGTGAATGCCATAATACCCAAAGATGAGACTGAAAATTACTGAACTCAGGCAGAAAACCAAATTCTGTTGCTGAAGCGGAGGGATTGCACCTAGCAAATAAATGGTGTATAGCAAATAGACTTTTTTACCTAGCTACTGCACAATCTTGTATACCTGATAAGAGAAAATGCATGCACAGTACTGCTGATATTGAGAAAAAAAAATTACCCAAGAAAGAAAAATCTACAGATATGCCTGTGAGAGCCTCTACAAGCAAAATATGCCCATCTGTAGGACTATCACAATTGGGGGTTCTAGCAAATACAGTGGCAACAACTGCAATAGCGCCTCCTGAGGTCAGGAAGAAAATGACACCTGATAGCCTAAAAATGGAGGACAAGATGCAGCGTTCCTTTAATGAACCCTACCCCACTGAAGAGTGGCCCTTCCAGTCCAATAAAGAGGAAGACATCTCTTACAGGGAACCCGAACCGAGTCACACCCACAAAACACCCCAAGAATGGTGGGGGTGCCTGAACTCGGCACGAACAGAAAAGACCGCTCCCTTTGATGACGAATATGATCAGCAGGAGACAGAGCGGGAGCAGTGGATCACCGAATATTTCCGTCAGCTATTTCAGTTGCAAGAAAAGCCGGGTGGATCCAGTGACGCTGCTAAAACTTCAAATGAAGATGGAGACCCCAGTATCCCTGAAGGGACGGTGTCATCCAAATCAAAAAGGAAGAAAAAGAAAAGTGGTTCTTCACTTACTGTGGAGGTAACAGACACGTCCGCAGATTCTGTGGAGAAAAAGGGGGACCAAGATGCCCTGCAGGCTAGGGAAAATGGAGAATTTGTCCCACGTATAACTGAATATCCAGAGGGCCCAAGGCAGAAGTCGTGTACCCCAAAGAAGTGTCTGTCCAGTGCCAACAGTGAGGAACCCCCAACCAGTCATACCAGGGAAGTGGAGCCGGAACCAGTGAGTGACGATCCCTTGACCAGCCCTGAAGACGCCCTGAAAATTGCCAGGCATGACTGTGATCTGCTCTGTGAAGAATTGGAAAGGGA
Source organism: Ascaphus truei (assembly GCF_040206685.1). NCBI lineage: Eukaryota > Metazoa > Chordata > Amphibia > Anura > Ascaphidae > Ascaphus > Ascaphus truei. The sequence continues at coordinate 207,428,440 of NC_134484.1, read as the reverse complement.
AAAAAATAATAATGCTGAGCTGCAGAAGACTGTGCTCGCAATTTACTCTGCGGCCAAGACTGAATTGGAGGATCTCAAGACTGAGCTAGATACTGCAAAGGCTACTATTTCCACCATGTATGTAAAGCAGAGCCAGTCTGACAAAATGGTGGCTACGCTAAAGCGGAAGTATTTGGAGGCACTGAAGCAGATGACAGTCTTCCAGCAAGAGGTTCACACTCTGCGCATAGAGTTGAATGCCTCACGACAGGAGGTCAACAGTGGCCGGATAGAAGTGGACGTAGCTCAGAAAGAGGTTCAGACACTCCACAGAGCACTGGATGCCTCACATCATGAGACCAACAGCTGCCGCACAGACCTGGAAGTTTCTAGAAAGGAACTACACAGTCTCACTGAGGAGCTGGACATTTCAAGGAAAACTATCCTACATCTTAACTTAGATCTCAAAGTCTCTCAGAAGGAGCTTCAGAACTTAAACCTGGAGATGGAAGTCTCACGCCCGGAGACAGCCCGCCTCCAAGCAGATGTGCAAAAATGGAAGGTGGACTGCAAGGAAGCCCTGAATAGTACAGAGACTGAAAAAAAAGAAAATTTAAGATTAAAAAAAGAAAATTCTGAGTTGACAGAATACATCAAGGGAAAGAATGAAGAGCTGCAGGCTCTTAAAGAAATAAATAAACTTTTGAAAGAGGAAATGTTTGAAGCAGAGCACCGACTGCAGAACCAACTGCAAGGTCTGCGTACACACCTCCAGTATGCTGAGGAGAAGCAGCAAACGCTGCAGGAAGAAAAGCTGCAGGCTGCTAAAGAGGTACAAGCGCTGCAGGAACGTCTGAATACCCAGTACGTCCCCACAGAGCAGTATGAGGAGCTAAAGGCCACGCTGCAGGTCTTCAGAGCATCATTGGAGGCGGAGCTTCGATACCAGGTGACTCTGTATGAGAGGGAGCGTGAGAAGGCTCAGAAACTGGAGCAAGAGCTGGAGAGACAGAGAGACTGTTCCATTCCCTTGAGTCAGTACACCAAGGCGAAAACAGACGCAGCGGCAACCTTGACGACAAAAATTACAGAGCTCCAGAATATGAAGGAGACTCTGATACAGATTCCTCCAATACGGAAAAAGGTATTGGCACTGCCCAAGCACCAGTATCCCACAGTAACTAATGCCCGTGAGGACAAGGGTAAAGTGAGAGTTGGGGACTCCACGCAACTTCAAAACAAAAATACGAAGTTTGAGCCACCAAAGAAAGCACTAGCCAAACCTACAGCTGCCCAACAGGCAACAAACAGAGGTAGGAGTGCAGAATCCTTAGCTGAAGAAGCTGAACTGGTGACTCCGTGGTGTGGAGAAACTGCAGAAAGACCGCTTCAAGAGCAGAAAACTCCAAGGGCTAGTCCTAACTGCTCTACAACTGTTGCCATACACTTTGTCTACAAAAAGAGGAGTGCCCGACGCAACAGAAAGTTCAAGACCGCGCAAGCAATAAGAAGACTTTACGTGGAAAAAGTCCTCCTCGAGCGACTGAGGAGTGCTGATCTCAAGCACCTTCGGGAGGAGACAAAAATAAACTGGAGAAAGGGCTCCAATCCCAGCGGGACAGAAGGTTCTCTTCCTCCATCCACTCTCATTCAAGTCACAGAAAGATCTCGAATGAGAGTGGAAGGATGGGCTTTGGCCGTGGTAAGCCCGAGCTTCCCACAAACAGGGGAGGTATGTAACAGGGGACTTATCCCTGTTCAGTAATGTGCCTTTAATCTAGCAGTGTGATGGTTAACTTCTGGTAGTTAATTACTAAACACCACCTGCCTGATTGAGATGGCTTACAAAAGCCTGTCTGTTCAAACAGGAAGTGAGAACTCTTTAGCTGACACCTGAGCTGAACGTGGAGACACACTTGTTTGGAGCTCTGCCAAAGTTAGCAGAGCTGCATTCAAGACACAAGGCCCAAATAAGACTTCTAAACCTGGATGCTGATTTTCTGTGCACACTCAGTGCGGTTCCAGGAGAGCAGAGAAGCTTACTCTACAGCTGATAAACAGATAAGACTTTCATTATTAAGAGACTGCTTATACTGTATCTGCTTATTTTCATGCTATGTTTGGGTTTGGGGAGAAATGCTTGACTAGGGAGATGTGAATTGGTTGCATAGTGTTTACACTAGAATTACTCCCAAGTGAATGGAAGCTTTGTCCCCCCCCCCCCTGTGTTTGGATAATTTTCCTGATGAAAATAGGCACAATAAAGCCTATTATAATTTCACGTTATAAAGCCTCCTAATTGCGTACCTCTGTGAACGTCCGTCCACATCTACCCATTGGGATTTTCTCGTCACCCACGATGTTCTCCCGTGGGGGCTGAGGACCCAGGTCCGTTTCCTCCTCCACCGGGTGGATGAATAGAGACCGCTGCACCTTCCAGGGTTTCAGCAAATTCACATGGTAAATTTGTTTACCCTTCCTGGACCCTGGTTGAGCAATCTCGTAATTCACATCACCCGTGCGGTGGAGTACTTCGAATGGGCCCTGCCATTTGGCTAGGAGTTTACTCTCACAACTGGGTAACAATAACATCACCTGGTCTCCTGTGTGAAACACTCTCATATGAGCATTTTGATTGTAATGTCTCTCCTGATTGTCCTGGGCTGATCTAAGATTCTCCCTAGCAAAATGGCCGACCATATCTAGGCGCTTCCTAAGGTCCAATACATATTGCAGGGTATTCTTAAAAGGGGACAGCTGTTCCTCCCAGGACTCCTTTAGGAGGTCTAGGATACCCCGAGATTGGCAGCCATACAGCAGTTCAAATGGAGAGAATCCCGTGGAGGCCTGGGGAACTTCCCGCACAGCAAACAGCAGAAAAGGGAGAAGTTCATCCCAGGCTCTCTTCTCTGAATATACAAAATTTCTCAGCATCACTTTTAGAGTTCGGTTAAATCTTTCCACCAATCTGTCAGTCTGTGGATGGTAGACCGATGTCCGAACAGACTTGATGTCTAATAATTTCAAGACATCCTGCATCAGTTTAGCCATAAAATTTGTACCTTGATCTGTCAACTAAACCTGGGGAAGTCCAACCTGTGAGAACAGCTCCAACAATTTGTTGGCTACTTGCTTTGCCGTTGCTGTCCTCAGGGGGAACGCCTCAGGATATCTTGTGGCATAGTCGACTATTCCGAGAATAAACCTGTGCTCTTTCGCAACAGGTTCTAGCGGTCCTACCAAGTCTACTCCAATCATCTCAAAGGGAACTTACACTAAGGGTAGAAGAACCAAGGGGGCTGGTTTTTGTCCCTTCGGACTAGTCAGCTGGCATTCAGGACATGTCGCACACAACTTGGCAATATCACTATGTATCCCTGGCCAATAGAAGCGGAACGAAATATGGTCCAAGGTTTTATCTCTACCAAGGTGACCACCCTAAGGGACAGTATGGGCTAGGGTGAAGACGGTTTTAACAAACACCTTGAGAACCAATAGATGTCTACTGACCTCCACCTGTTTGTGTCTGCTTTTTCACCCAAAACAGGATATCATTTGACAATTCAAAATGAGAGAACACCATTAGCCATTGTGCATTTAATATCTGGTCATCAATTTTTACCACTTTGTCATATTGTCTGGCCAGGACTGGGTCTTCCCTCTGCCTCTGGCGAAATCAGGGAGACATAGCTCTGGTAAATCCCCAGGGCCTATCTCCCCCTCCTTCTGGCCATCCCCAGTCATTACTTGTGACATGCCTATTTGTATGGCCATCTTGAGACCCAGATTTCGGTATCCAGTCCTGTTTATCATAGCGTCTTTGCCTCCGAGTCTTTGGAACCCGGTGTCTTCTGGGGAACAGGTCTGCCAAGAAGGGGAACAGTTTACCATGTTACTTCTGAGCCAGAGAATGAGGCTCCTCTGGAGAGACTGGAGCAAATAGGGTTGAAAAGAAAGGCCAGTCACGGCCAAGCAAAATGGGGGCAGGAAGCCAAGGAGCGACTCCTACTTTGATCCTGGCCTACTGACCTTTTACCTGTAGCAGGATTTTGGCCATCGTATACCATTTTACATCGCCGTGTATACACTCTATACTCCATGGGGAGTCAAAGGAAAGCACATCAGGCGGTAACAGTTTCTTGAAGACCACTGTTTTTCCAGAGCCTGAATCTACAAGAGCCTGGACGGTTTTACCCCCAATCTGGGATGGGAGTAGCCAGGGCTTGTAACTTTCTCTGGGGAAGGCCGAGGCGACTGTCCTGCTGAAGGAACAATCCATCTGTGGACAGTCCACCTGACAGTGACCTTGTTCTCCGCAGGCCGAACAGGGAGAGGGTTCCCTCGCCGGAGGGTGCCGCGAATACCGCTCAGCTGGACCAGATACTGGAGACCAGGCATCTGATGGGTCCTGTGTGCGACGTTCTCTGAAGTTCCTATCATTTGGCAACGAGACGTCATCAGGAAGTAGATGAGGGTCTTGGTGGTTACCGGCATTTGGACCTCTCCCTTGCTGGAAGGACTGCTCCTTTCGTGGCACTTGGCGGTTGCGTATGGAGGGGCCGTAGTTTCTCCGTTGGTCCGGTCTCCCTCTTTGGGCATCCGAAGCGCCGGTAAAGTCTGATCCGTCGGGTCCAAGACACTCGCCTGATCCTTGGCCCCAAGGAAGTTCTCAACGAGTCGGACAGCCAAAGCTAGGGTATCAGCAGCATGGCGTTTAACCCAAGAGTGTGCAGAAGGGGTTATTACTTGTAGGAGTTGTTCCAACACAACTTGTTTAAAAACAGTTTCCTTAGTGTGTTGCTCAGGTTGTATCCAGTGAGTACACAAGTCCAATAACCACTGAGCTAGGACCTGGGGTCTCATCTTAGAGGTGTACTTCAGATTCCGGAACTGCTGCTGATAGGTCACTGGGGTCAGACCTAAGCGATCCAGAATGACAGCTTTCACTTTTTGTAATCATTGCCTGGTCCGCTGGGAGGCCCTGATATGCGGCCTGGGCTTCTCCTATAAGGAGTGGGGCCAACGCGATTGCCCAGCGATCTGCAGACCAGCCCCGGACTTCGGGAACCCTTTCAAACGTCAGTAGAAAAGCCTCTGGATCGTCGTTCTGAGCCATTTTCCTCAGGAGGACCGGGGGTTTGTTCGCAAGTTCTGGACTGGCAGACCCCTGGAGTTGGGTCAGCAACCTGGTCATCCGCTCATCCTGTGCTGCCTGGTGTTGGAATTGTTGTTCATCACTCTCTGCCTGTAGTTGGGCCTGCTCCTGCATTAACAGTCCCTGCTGTTTGGCCTGCTCGCACAGAAACGCTTTTAAAAGTTCTTCAATTTTTTTTGTGTGTGTGTGTGGCCCTTCATCTGCAGGGGCCTCTCAAAATCCCACAGCTGACACCATATGTTGGTTTCTTGCAAAGGCTTATTTATTGAGCCTTAAAAAATACAGCACACAAAAACAAAACAGCTTCCTTTCCGCATACAAAACAGAAATTAAGTCCTGAGCAGGGCTTGCCCTTTCCCAACAAGGACTGTTTAGACTCCAGCGTAACAGTACACAGACAGTTCATCAAACATATATTTTGAAGACAGACCTTATAGCCGTAATCTTACTTCAGAGTTTCAGTACTATCTCTTGACCAGCCAGCTGCATGTGTGTACAGCCTGTGGGTTTTAAAGCTCCTTGATGAGGCAGCTGGGATCAGACTGATTAACCTGACCTCTCAGCTTAAAGTTAACCTCGTCACATCTGCACTGCAGACCAACACATAGGTCTGCCAGGCATAGGGATGGTGACATTTATTCACCCTGCCACAGGGCCCACGAGGTATCCACTTGCAGACTGGACTTACAACAGTCTTACCATGGTCCATGTGAGAGCGGCACTGCATGGCCCCTTCAGTCTGCAGGGTTTGATCTACGCATTTCCTCCCTCCTCCTCCCCACTCCCCCCCTGCCATGTATGGCTGGGGTATGAGTGGGAGAGTAAATGCTTTTTTGAAGTGATAGCATACAAGTTTAAACTTGATGTGGGCCCACGAGGTAACCACTAGCAGAGAGGGCCTACGACATTGCATGACTCCCTCAGATCGTAGTGCATCATTTTCACATTCCCTCCTGTGGCTGTGAAGGGGTTAACCCGGCATATAATGAAGGTCAAGCCCACTTGATTAACCCTGACCTGTGTGTTAGGGTCCTAGAGGGTCAGCTCTGGGACCCAGATGTCAAAAATGTATTACTGTAACTATATACTGATTTTGCGACATTAAAGAATTATGTGATTTTTTTCCCCTTCCAGGGGATGCTGGGATCGAGAGATTTCTAGGCTGTAAGTTTCAGGGTGCGTTGGCGGAGAAAATCTTTGCAGAATGCATCTTTGTAGCAGGGTTCCAGGTTATGGGATACCCAAAAGTTGTATATGGAGATTGAGTGATATCCTCTGATACAGCTAAGCGCATTATTCCACCAACCTCGTACCCTGAAAACGCTCTTACGACTCACCACCAGAGTCCCTACTGCAGCATTTTCCAGACAAGTTAAATGGTTATGAAGGGGTTAAAAGATATCTGCAGGTATACACGGGGTCCTTAGTATAGCAAGGGGCGCCCCACTATAGCAGAGATACCCACATACTGTACATGCCTAGGTATCCTGAGCCTAGAGTAGGGGTTCAGGAAGGTGCTCACGCTAAGGTTATGAAGCTGAGCAGATTTGCAGTGTTTTGAAAGTTTAAAAGTATTTTTCTTATGTGTGCCAAGAGGGAGGCGCGTGAATGTGGGGAATATTTCCACTCACTCCATGCTTGACACCAGAATAAGAACTCAACATTTTGCACGCAGCAGACAGGACACCACATCTTTTATTAAACGGGAATAGTTTAATATGTATAGATATTGCTGACCTGTATATGAGCTGAGGGCTTTCTAAGTCATGGATTCTGGAAGGCACAGATGGTTACCAGGTTTGGCTCCGCTGTGTCTGTCCAGGGGCAATACTTGAAAGGGCTCAGAGATGCCTAGGTGTGAGACCAGATGGGCCCTGCCATTATTATTGAGCACCCATATCCTGGCCTGACAAAGGGAAACCTAACACCCTTTTGCTAAACAGCCAGCCGCTGTGGAGCCTCGCACCGTTGGGGTGCGAAGGGGCAGAGGTGGATATTTCACCTGCCCAATGAAAAGGCTCAGGGGTGTGAAACCCTGTATGAGTGTTTTAGATTGGTCGCTAGGAGGTTGCTAAGGTTTTTTGATTGGGCTGCAGGTTTTCTGAGACCTGGACACCAGAGGTTTGAAGAGCCCTGACACAGGTCAGATTTGTGAGTTCTAAGAGTTCCATCTAAGAGTTTCATCAGTTCCATCTTGTGTGATTCACCTGAGATTCAGTCCCATTTGAGAAGTTCCAGCTCTGAGTAAATCGTCTAAATTTCTCAGAGGATAAGTGACCAGAATTCAACAGCAAGAGGCCACAGGAAGGAAACGTGGCCAGGAATTATTTTGCTGTGTGTTTACAATTAGGAAAGATTCGTTTGTGTTATCCCAGTTTCCAAAGTAAGTGTATCTTTTTACTGTATTTTTGTGTAACGTAGATGTGTACGTTCGTTAGGTGAATAAACGCAATTTATTTTTATCTCTCTGCTTGCTCAATCAATGATCCCGGTAATTAAAAGTCTTAATAAGCTGGGTCCACCGTGACTGCTCCCCCCTCCCCGTGTTGTTTGGGGTGCGAGCAAGAGAGTGTCACGATTGTGCTCACCACAAACTGGGCCGAGGTGGGGATATGAAAACACTGACCATAGACCAGGACGCCAGTTCAGGGTTGCGCAGTCCATAGTCAAACATAGCCATGTCAGGTTTGGAGAATGCAGGATAATCAGGAGACAAGCTGGGGTCAGGGCAGGCAGCATAGGAGCGATGGTCGTGGTCACGAGCTGAGGTCATCATTAGGTAATCTTGGGTGAAGATGCTTCAGCGTCGAAGGCAAGAACTTGGAGTGAAGCAACTTCAGCGGTGACGCTTCAGCGAAGGTGCTGCAGCGCGACAGGGAAAAGACAGGAGTCCCAAGAACATGAAGCTTCAGTACAGGGAATTCAGCACAGGAACAATATCCACTTGGAGGAAGCAGGAACCACAAGCCACAGTGCTGGGAATCCAACGCTTCAGCACGGGATGGCAGGAAAAGTTCAGTGAAGCCGCTTCAGCATGCAGGGTTTCTGGAAGGAGAGAACAGGAACAGAGAAGGTCGAAGGCCACAGGAACCAGGCGTACAGACACGCCACAGGAAACACTGGGGAAACCAGCGCAGCCGCTTCAGCGTGGCGAAGGCGAAGTCTGCCAGGAACAAGGAAATCAGCGCTGGGGCTACTATGCAAGGAGGCCTTTGGAAGCAGGGGACTAGGAGCAGGAGAGAAGGCCCAAGGAGGCCTAGCAGGCCCAGCAGAGAGTCTGTGACAAGCACAGTTACTTGCAACTGGGATTGCAAAGTCTATGTCCAGCAAGTTCCTGAGGGCGGGGCAGTATCTAAATAGCACAGGAAGTCAATCAGGCCAGAGCTGCACAGGAGGCATCAAGAGGCAGGTGATTGCAGAAGCAGGGAAAAGTTTGTCTGTAACCTGCAAAGCTCCGGATGTATGGGTTCCAGCCAAACCCAGGAGCGGATTCCTCACAGAGAGTTAATGATCATCTTTGTACAGTATACAGGATGGTGTTTATTTGTAACATTAAGAGAAGGTAGCAGTGTCTCTCATGTTACTTCACCATAGAGATACACACTTACATCTGTTTGGAGCACTTCTGAACAGCAGAGCTAATCAGCTCTGGAGACATCTGGTCACTGTAAATCACATTTGACAAAGGGATACTCCGCGTATATCTATACTGATGTGACTGATATTCAATCATCTTAGTATGTTGCACTGTACACATTACACATATACCTATGGGTTTTGATTGAATTAGGTACATCTCTCCTATTTTGAGAGTCTTGGTAACAGTTTATTAATTATTTTTCACCAATCACGTTGTATATAAACACTATCCTCACATATCAGCACTTATACTAAGATAGATTATCTACAACGCGGAGACATCCCACTGATGCTGTTTTTGTTGTTTGTCTTCTGTTTTCGCACTGCATGTAAGCATGCATCCTTACTAATGGTACAAACTTCATTAGACATAAGCAGGCTGCTCCGATCTCTCCGTGCTCAGTATAAGGGCCGTTCTATAGTGGCGGGGCGTGCTACGCCGTGCACACGCACGGCAGTTATAGATTGCTGTGGTCAGACAGCCCTTTTATACGAGGGTCGCGCGCATGGCAGGGAGCGGGGAGCCGACAAACAGCGGCAAAGACGGTGGGAAAGATGATTTTGCGCCGCTACCGGCGCTCAAATGTATGTATGTGTGTGTATGTGTGTATGTATGTATGTGTAATGGGTATTCCCTGTGAATACAGACGCTACTATTGCTGTGTGCTTAAGCCTCCGCTCGGGGAGCCTGGGGTACATACATATAAATATCGCGGGGTACAGCGCCTCCACCTGGGAGGGATCCCAACGGAGTGGGAGGAGGCCCTCACAGGAAACAATCACGATAAGCACACGGGTTTAAATAGGACTGGCTTTACTACACATATACGCATACTTATACTCTATACATATACAGAATATGGTCAATACGTTCACGGGGGTAAAATATAACGTAACCCCCGCTCCCACCACCGTGTATCCCCACACCATGTCCAACCGTACTATACAAGGCCCTTGGCCACTCTGCCACATAAGTGTCCCCAAGTGATACCCCCACCCTTCTGGCGTGCTTCTTGCATTGCTGTACAGTGTTGGTGCACTTTATGGAATGATACCTGCCCAGGGCTCCAACTCCGGGTTCCGCAGACTACGACAGGGGTTCCGCCCGATCCAACGTCGTCATCCGCACCGCGTTGGGTGAATTCCAGCGTGGATAATATCACCTTAGTCTCAGTGTCTTTGGTGGCGTTCTGAGCCCAGAACCCACCACGCAGGGCCGCACTGCTTCAGCACTGTGTCCCTGACTATAAAAACAGCTAATGGGGCAGGGTCCTGAATAACGTGGGCTCCAAACCCCGCAAAATGTATCTAATCCCCTCTGCAGGGAGATACTACAGCCCTATTGGCTCCCTGGGGTCATGTGGGGTCATGTGGGGTCCCCTAAGGCTCATGGGACTTGTATTCCCTGCTTAGAGCCCTCTCCTGGTTGGTCCAGGTTCATGCGCTTGTACTGCGCATGCGCGAGTTCACAGGGGCCTCCCGTCGCATCAGTCCTCACTGCGCATGCACAAGGAAACAGGACATGGTAGCGCCCTGCAATGGGAGCCACCGGGGCACCCGGCTACGCAATCACCACTGCAACGCCGCCCATAGCAACCCGATGCTCTGCTCACCCTCCCCCCAAGCTGTGAAGGGGCGCACACGCGCACCCGCGCCCGGCCGCAGTGAGTAGCAGAGAGAGGGGGGGTCCGCTGTGCAGAGGGGACCTGGCTACATCCTCCCCCTGGTAAAACCCCCAACTTCCTCGCTTGGGACGCAACGTAAACAACTATATACATAAGTTATACACTACCGACACACTTTATTGAAGTGTGGTCGGTACCGCAAGCCGGGAAATCTCCCGGCTTGCTAGTGGCCGCCCCTCGGCGTGCCGCGCGTCATAGACGCGCGGTCACGCGTCATCGGGAGCGTGCGCCCGCTGCACGCGTGTCCAGGGGCTCCCCGAGGGAGCCCTGGTGTCCCGCGATCGCGGGACAGCGGCAGGGGGTTCCGGGGGACCCGGCGGACCCGGCAGCGGTAGGGAGAGCGCCCCGATCGGAGGGTGCTCTTCCGCTGCTTCGGCGTGCGCCCGTCACACTCGGGCGCGCGCCAGGCTACTGCTGCGGCACAGAATGGGCAAATGCTCGAATAAACTGTGCCGCAGCAGTATACCGTATTTCCTCGATTCTAAGACGCACTTTTTTTCCCAATTTCACATCTCTGAAATAGGGGTGCGTTTTAGAATCGATGTACTAAAAAAAAAAAAAAAAAACCTGCTTGGGGGCGCTGCAGACGGAGGGCGTGCAGCTTTCAGCGTTTTACCAAAAAGCGCGGTAGCCGGCTGCTTGAGCCACGGCCCCCCGCCCGCTCTCCCCCTTGTCTCATGTTGGTTGCTTGAAGTGCTGGCCCCCCCTCTGTGACCCACAGCAGTGCGGCTGTAGCGGCACCACGAGCTGACCGCCCCTGACTGCTACTCACAGCTTCCAGCCCCACGAGCCCTCTGCTACTCACAGCTTCCAGCCCCACGAGCCCTCTGCTACTCACAGCTTCCAGCCCCATGAACCCTCCGCCCCTCCTCTGCTACTCACAGCTTCCAGCCCCACGAGCCCTCTGCTACTCACAGCTTCCAGCCCCATGAACCCTCCGCCCCTCCTCTGCTACTCACAGCTTCCAGCCCCATGAACCCTCCGCCCCTCCTCTGCTACTCACAGCTTCCAGCCCCATGAACCCTCCGCCCCTCCTCTGCTACTCACAGCTTCCAGCCGCATGAACCCTCCGCCCCTCCTCTGCTACTCACAGCTTCCAGCCCCATGAACCCTCCGCCCCTCCTCTGCTACTCACAGCTTCGGCTGCCAGCCCCACGAGTCCTCCCTTGGGGATAGACTAAAATGTTTAATGTGAAAAACGATTAATGTGGATAAATGTGGCAAGACATACAGCCATGACATTTGCAGGACAGCTTGGGGGAGTGCAAAGCATATACTGTTCCAAATTTGAAGGCAATTGGTTTATGTGTTGGCACATTAATCCACATTAAGAATTTTTCACATTAAGCGTTTTAGACAGTTGTCCTACAGAAACTGGTTAATGTGAATAATTTTCACTGCATGTTCTCAAAAGCCATGAAATTTGCAGGACAGTTTGGGGGAGTGCAAAGCATGTACTGTGCCAAGTTTGAAGGCAATTGGTGTATGTGTTGCCACATTAATCCACATTAATCGTTTTAGACTGTTGTCCTTCAGCAACTGGTTAACGTTAACAATTTGCTGTGTATGTCAGCAAAAGCCATGTAAATTTCAGGATAGTTGTGGGCCGTGTAAAGTATGTGTTCTGACAAATTTTAATGTAGTTTAATTAAAGTTACGCATTTCCATATGAGATACTGGGCCCTTCTTAGAGTGCATAATGTAAATAATTTGCTGTGTGTGCTAGCAAACACTTTGTAATTTTCAAGATAGTTGTGGGCAGTATACAGCACCTCATGTGGCAAGTTTTAAATGAATCACCGTATGTTTTGACTCCTGGATTCACAATAAACGCGTTTAAGGTAAGCATTTTCCACTTTCGGATAGTGGTTAATGTACATAATTTGCGGTGCATGTTATCAAAAAACATGAAATTTTATGGATAGTTTGGGGGAGTGCAAAGCATGTTCTGTGCCAAGTTTGAAGCCAATTGGTGTATGTCTTGCCACATTTATCCACATTAATCGTTTTTCACATTAAACATTTTAGTCTATCCCCTCCCTGGGAAACATTTTAGTCTATCCCCTCCCTTGTCTCTGTCACTGTGTGTGTGTGTGTGTGTGTGTGTGTGTGTCTCTGTGTGTGTGTGTGTGTGTGTGTGTGTGTGTGTCTCTGTGTGTCTCTGTCACTCTGTGTGTGTGTGTGTGTATGTGTCTCTCTGTGTGATTCTCTGTCACTCTGTGTGTGTGTGTGTGTGTGTGTGTGTGTGTGTATGTGTCTCTCTGTGTGATTCTCTGTCACTCTGTGTGTGTGTGTGTGTGTGTGTATGTATCTCTCTGTGTGATTCTCTGTCACTCTGTGTGTGTATGTGTCTCTGTATGATTCTCTGTCACTCTGTGTGTGTGTGTGTGTGTGTGTGTGTGTGTGTGTGTGTGTGTGTGTGTGTGTGTGTGTGTGTGTGTGTGTGTGTGTGTGTGTGTGTGTGTGTGTGTGTGTGTGTGTGTGTCTCTATGTGTGATTCTCTGTCACTCTGTGTGTATGTGTCTCTGTGTGATTCTCTGTCACTCTGTGTGTGTATGTGTCTCTCTCTGTGTGATTCTCTGTTACTCTGTGTGTGTATGTGTCTCTCTGTGTGATTCTCTGTCACTCTGTGTGTGTATGTGTCTCTCTGTGTGATTCTGTGTGTGTGTGTGTCTTTGTCACTCTGTGTGTGTATGTGTATCTGTGTGTGTGTATCTCTGTCACTGTGTGTGTGTATGTGTCTCTCTCTCTGTGTGTCTCTGTCAATCTGTGTGTGTTTGTGTGTGTCTCTGTCAATCTGTGTGTGTTTGTGTATGTGTCTCTCTTTGTGTGTCTCTGTCAATCTGTGTGTGTTTGTGTATGTGTGTGTTTCTCTGTCACTCTGTGTGTGTGTGTATGTGTGTGTCCCCCTCCCCTCCACTGTCTCCCTCCCCTCCACTGTCTCCCTCCCGCCTCCCCTCCACTGTCTCCATCCCCCCTCCCCTCCACTGTCTCCCTCCCCCCTCCCCTCCACTGTCTCCCTCTCCTCCTCCCCTCCACTGTCTCCCTCCCCTGTCTCCCTCCCCCTGTCTCCCTCCCCTCCACTGTCTCCCTCCCCCCATCCCCTTCTCCCCCATCTCTCCATTCCCTCCTTCCCCCCCATTCTCTCCTTCCCCCCCATCCATTCTCTCTGCTCATCCGATACTGTCTCTCTTTCTCCCCATTCTGTGTCTGCCTCTCTCTAGTGGAGATAAATGTATGCTACTGTTTGCTAGTTTAAAAAAAAAAAAAAATCTGCACATTTAAAATACTGGTTTTTTTTCCCCACATTTTTTTTTATTAAATCAAGGGTGCGTCTTAGAATCGATGGCGTCTTAGAATCGAGGAAATAGGGTAATAAAAATGCATATCAATACGAACACAACTTAATACATCGAATGACTTTACACGATGTTACACAACTCTGTGAGCATTACAATTACCGATTGTATTTTGCTACGAGACCACTGCTGAGTCTCATAATGGGGTGCCCCAATTTGGTCATAGGTTACCCGTTTTGGAGGGTACCTTACTCTTTGGCTCCTATGGAGCTGTTCTTCAGCAACTCCCTCTGGGGAGTAATAAGTACAGTCCTGAGGCTCAGCCTCTTCCCTTGAGGAGAGAAATGTCTCTGAACAGTCTCTGTTTGGCACAAAGCACGGGCTCTCTGAATCCAAAGGCTGGCCTGTTGGTGCCACCTTAGTAGGCGTTGGCCTACGGGGCCCTTTACCTGCAGCTCCTCCGGGAGATGCCCCTTCAGTGGAATAGTCCCTTTGAGAGGGTCCTTCCATAAGGTCTTCAGGAGTTTCAGAGATGGGGTAATTATTTACAGTCTCTTGACCAATCTCTGAGAAATCGGACTCACCGTTGAGCGGTGTGGCCAGTATTTCTGCTTCTTCGTCTCCCACTTGTGGGATGTGGAGAAGGTGATTACGATGCCAAACCTTTACCCGGCCTTCAGTATCTTTGATGCGATAGACCAGGAAGCCAGGCATCTGTGATTCTACCTCATATACACCATCTCTCCATCGGTCCGCCAATTTATGTTTTCCGGGGACTCCCAGATTACGAAGCAACATAGCGTCCCCAGGACATAGCTCCCGATACTTGACTTTATGGTCATATCGTCTTTTGTTGCCAGCATTCAGTTTAGCTGTAGACTTCTCAGCCTGTTGGTAAGCTTGCTGCAAACTGTCCTTGAGTCTTTGCACATATTTGAAATGGGTAGCAGTGTGTATCCCATCCGTTGATACTAGAAGACGCACGTCTACTGTCAGTCTTGCCTCTCGCCCAAACATGAGGAAGTATGGGGAGAATCCAGTGGACTCATGGCGGGTACAGTTGTACGCATGTACCAAAGCCTCCATTCCATTTTCTGCGCACCCTTCAGGATTCCGAGCATATCCAACAAGGTCCTATTAAATCGTTCTGGCAAAGCGTCTCCTTTGGGGTGGTACGGAGTCGTCCGTGATTTGGCAATATTAAACATTTTGAGTAATTCCCGGATCAGAGTGCTCTCGAAATCTCGACCTTGAACTGAGTGAAGCCGGTTTGGAAGACCGTAGTGAATGAAGTACTTCTCCCATAGTATTTTTGCCACTGTGATGGCCTTCTGGTCTTTCATGGGGAAGGCCTGAGCATACCGGGTGTAATGGTCCGTGATGACCAGCACGTTACAGATTCCTCGGGTATCGTGCTCAATACATAGAATGTCCAGACACACTAGGTCCATTGTGCCAGAACTCTTGAGGTGGGCCATGGGCGCTGCTCTGGTAGGCAATGTCTTGCGTTGTATACACCGAGAACAAGCAGTGTTGTTCCACCGCTTCCCGCATCTTGAGCCAGAAGAAGTGGTCTCTGACTAACCCAAAAGTCTTCTCTACACCGAGATGCCCATATTCATCGTGCAGAGACTTCAATACAATATATCTCAAGTTTTGGGGTAGAACCAGTTGTCGCCTATCAGGGTGGTTGTGATATTGTACTACCCTATAGAGCAAGCAATTGTCAATCTCAAACTTGTCCACCTCACGCATTAGCAATGCGATCAGGTCTCTGGGAGCACTCAGGTCAGGTACCGTACGATTATTCAGGGTTCGATAATCGACACACAGTCTTACAGATCCGTTCCTTTTCCTTACCACCACTATGGTGATGTGTAAGGACTCCGAGACTCCGTAAAAATCCCAGCAGTCTCCATTTCTTTCAGGACATTCCTTACATCGTCCACATCCCTGGGGGCGATGCGATGAGAGCGTTCACGGAATGGAGTGGCATCATTCAACCTAATGGTGTGTTGGGTGCAGTGACTGCGGCCCACATCCATATCACTTGTGGAAAACACCGCCCTTCTTTCATTCAGCTTGGCCGTCAGTCGACCCTTCCACTCAGTTGGCAGCGTCGAGTCTCCGAAGTTGAAATCCAGATTGACTAGCTGCTCACCCACTGCAGCGGCGTTCACCTGTGGCACTGTTTCCACAGGGCTGACCGGATATATGCTGCCCAAACTTCGTCCTGCATCAATGTCCATCTGGAATAGGGAGATGTTCTGAACATACACATAGGTTCTGTTACGCCGATGCTCGCCACAAACCGGGACCGGACCGCGGGGCTGAGGTGGGGTTATATAATCAGCCACCTTAGTCCGCGCAGACTGATCCGGAGTGCGCAGTTCATAGTCGTACATCGCAGGGTCAGGATTGGAGAAGGAAGCATCGTCGTTATTGAAGCCAAAGTCGGGGTAGGAGAAGACAGGACAATCGATGGCCGAAGCAGGGTCAGGATAGAAGACATCCGGGTGGTCGTAGTCGTAGCAAGGAATCGGCAACAGGCAGACAGGAGTTCCCCGCTTCAGCTAAGGAGCGTGAGCGCGGGAGTGGCCACTGCAAGAGGAGCGGCCTCGGCCCATGACGCCGGTTTCAGCAGGGGGAGACAGCAGGCTGGCCGAAGTACACTGCAGGGCAGCGTCGGGGAAACCAACGCTTCAGCGCAGAAGTCCAAGGCAGGCCACTGCATGGAGATAGCAGCAGGCCGCAGGAAATTAAGGGTAACCACTGCTAGGAGTGAATGCAGCAGGTACCAGTGCTGGCTAACCACGCTTCAGCACAGGAGACAGGAACAGGCTTCTGGATACTCAGGAACTAGGAAGGTAGAACACTAGGAGAGAGGCCTGGGCGGTTTGTGGCAGAGACGGTAACATCCAAGGTAGGAGGTTATGCTCGGCACTGGTTCTGTGCCAACGCCCAGGATATAAAGGGCGGAGATCCAATCACAGGAGGAGGGTGTGTGAGTATTCCTCCAATGATGGAGCTGCAATGAGAGGCAGCACATGTGCCATTGATTGCCAGAGGAAGCTTGCAACTGTATAGGTCTGCAAGGCTATAGTCAAAGCCAGTAGTGGATTCCTTACAGGTTCGTAGAGGAATTTTGGTCGTCCACGTCTCACTTCGGGTATTACCCTATAGCCTCTTTGAACCTCTTCCTCAGGAGTACTCTCCAGAGAGACAAGATGATCGTCTCATCTCGATCGGGATAACAGCACCAGATGGCCATGCGTTGCACTCCCCCTGGTAAAATGGTCTTCAGTCTGCGTTGACGATAGTAGAGGTCCCTGTGACGCTCTAAGGCATATACTCTGTTGCACTCCTCCCGCAGTACAGGGTCAAGGAGTGGATTGACCATTGGTAATTCATTGGTCTCTTTCAGGTAGGATCTGATTACAGCTCGCACTATATCCGTATTCGTTCCCAAGATGACCGTGTACTGACTCGTCCTTGAGGCTTCGGGCATACCATTGCCTCAACATTCATGTGATGTTTCTTGCCGGTGTTCAGTTGGAGTATCTCCAGTTGAACTCTCACAATCCCGTCGATGGGGTAATCTTCGTTACTTAACCCCCTCACCTTCATATGTTCCGCCGACCGCAGGGGACAGTGTTTGAGGTGTTGGTCATAGAATTGTCGGTATATTATGGTCACTTGGGATCTGATGTCCAGTAGAGCAGATGCATAGACTCCTTCTACTACCACACGCACGATGGCAGATGAGCCTACCTGACTGTAGGTGGAGTTCCCTCATCGAGGCTTAGGTCAGTAGGAGCTTTGGGAGGCGCAGGGGTGGCTTCGGATATCTTGGCTTCTGTGGTCTGTATCCGGCAGATAATGGACCTAGCCGAGCTTCCCTTACTTGGAGTTTTTTTTTCTTGGTTGACTCCTTCAGGGCACTCTCTGGAGAAATGACACTTCTGTCTACAGCAATAGCAGACGATATCCTTGGGATCAAGTCGTCTTGGGTAAGTAGGTGAAGATTTCCCCGAAGTTCGGCCTTTCATTGAGGGCGACTTGGGTGGCTCCTCTTCCTCTTTGACAGGTTTCTTGACCCGGCGAGCTGAGGCTCCCGGGATGTCACTCGCAAGCTGTTCTCTGACCTTGGTGGACGTATGTAGCTTGGTATAGGCTTCATGCCCTTGACAAGCCCCAAAATGTCCATGAATGTAGGGGGAGGCCCCTCCATTAGTGAGCACCTAATCATGATCACTATGTGATGCATGGGAATGGCCCCTCGGAGGAACTGCTTGCGCCGGTATTCGTCCATATCTGAGGCTGGAATGAGACCGCAAGTTCGCAATTTCCACAGTACCAGCTGAATTCGTTGAAGGAAATCAAATCTGACAAGTCTTCTTTCTCTTTCTGTCTGAGACCGTAATATTTGAACCACAGCTCACTTTCCTCTTCATCTTTGCCATAGATCTGGACTAACAAGTCTACCATCTGATGAGCAGAGAGATGGTTTTGGTCATGCTGTGCGCTGACCATGGTAGAGGCCGGGGGTCTGAGGCTTTCCAGGATTCTTTGCCATCTTACCGCTTCTGAGCAGGGACATTCATCGATCACCTTGAGGGTGTGTTCCTTCCAAGACTCGATGCCTTCCTCACCTGCGGGGATGGGAACCGTTCCTGAAAACGCCTTCAGCTACCAGTAATTCTGAGCTTGTGCTGATGTAGTTATAGCTTCCACAAGCTGTGGGAAGGTAACTCCCAGCATGGAGCGCCACTGTCTGAGGGACATGCGATCCCCGCTCCCTGACTGTTAGGGGTTGGTGTGAAGCTGCTCATTAGCCTGTTAGGGACTGGTGAGGTTGGTGGGCTACTGGCCCAGCTGGTGGCCCCTTGCCTAGCATCAGAAGAGAAAGTCACTCAGGGTAGAGATACGTCTGATCTGATGGGAGTACTGGCGGCCATGTCTTTGCCTTCCCAACCCACATGTCTGGTAGGGGAAGTTACGTAACTGGAGATGGTTCCAGGGTAAATGAGAGGGCACCCTTGCGGTAAAGTCTCTGGTAGATACACTACTTGTGGGGCGCTATCAGGGGGTAAAGCTTGTTCTGTGGCCAGTAGTATGGTGTTCTCTTGATGGTCAAGGTGGTAGTGCTTACTGATGATGCGGGCTCCCGCCAGACCAGGTAATGTCCTTACTGCACTGCAGACAGTAAACATGGGTACATCAGCAGGTACCCCTCCTACGGCGACTACGTGTCGCAGGGGCTCTCCTAGTCTTTCGGCCCAGACGCCACTTGTTGTGGCGTGAATGCAGGCATGCTGACTGATATAATACTACATGAACTACTAAGTAGGGCACCCCAGGGCTGATCTCAGCAGCGCCTCCAAATGTAACGGGTATTCCCTGTGAATACAGACACTACTACTGCTGTGTATACCTGTATGGCTCCGCTCGGGGAGCCTGGGGATCATACATATAAATATCACGGGGTACAGAACCTCCACCTGGGAGGGATCCCAATGGAGTGGGAGGAGGCCCTCACAGGAAACAATCACGATAAACACACGGGTATAAAACAGGACTGGCTTTACTACACATATGCATACTTATAATCTATACATATACAGAATATGGTCAATACGTTCACTGGGGTAAAATATAACCTAACCCCTGCTCCCACCACCGTGTATCCCCACACCGTGTCCAACCGTACTATACAAGGCCCTTGGCCACTCTGCCATAAGTGTCCCCAAGTGATACCTCCACCCTTCTGGCGTGCTTCTTGCGTTGCTGTATAGTGTTGGTGCACTTTATGGAATGATACCTGCCCGGGACTCCAACCCCGGGTTCCGCAGATTACGACAGGGATTCAGCCCGATCCGACGTCGTCCTCCGCACCGCGTTGAATTCCGGCGCCGCCAACAGTCATCACAACCCTACATGGATTAACAACATTCCTAAAGGTCAATTCACTAGATTGAAGCGTAACAATTCAACTACTGAAACTTTCCATCAGCAGGCATATGATTTAAAAGATAAATTTATTAATAGAAATTATTCTCCTAATGACCTAGATCGAGCTATATTAGAAGTAGATCAAATTGATAGAAGTACTCTTCTTCAATACAAACAAAGAAAAAAAGATAGTTCTTCTATAGACATACCGTTCATTACCCAATACAACCAGATGGCTCCAGCCATCAAACAAACTTTACGTAAATACTGGCCAATTCTGAGAAAGGATAGGGATTTGATAGATCTTTTACCCCTAAATCCTAAGATAATATTCACTAAAGCTCGGAATATTGGCCAAAAATTAGCTCCTAGTTGTCCTTTAACACGACAAAAGATTCGTACTAACAAAACAATAAATGGGTATTTTCCTTGTATTTCCTGTACAGCCTGCAAATTCAGCACTAGAAATGTTACGTTTAAATCTACAATCACAACAAAAATATACAATATAAAACAGTTAATTAATTGTAACAGTACAAATGTGATCTATCTCCTTGAGTGTCCTTGCGGTCTGCAGTATGTGGGTATGACATCCAGGCCCATCAAACGCCGCTTTTATGAACACATTTACAATATCAAAAAAGGTCTAATTACTCACAGCGTTTCGAATCATTTTCTCCAGGTGCACGGAAGAAGCCCCGTAGGTTTGAAATGTACGGCCATAGAAGCTGTCACACCAAATTGGCGGGGAGGAAATATCACAATGCAATTAGGGAGACGTGAATCCTTTTGGATTTACGAACTCTGCACTTTGGCTCCACAAGGCCTCAATGTTGATTTTGACCTAAAACCTTTTTTGTTAGATAAATAGACATCATCATACTCATTTAACATTATATAGTCACAATTGCACTAATTCATATTTTATTTTATATAGTCAAAATAAATATTCACTACACATAAATAGTCACTTTATGTATTCACCAATCACTTATGACTAACACTTATTGTTCTTGACACATACAGGTTCATAGGTCAAGATATCAAATAAAAATATAAATAAAATATAGATAAAACTTTTTTGTTGATATTTTTGATAATATTTTTGTTAATATTTCTTTCACATTTTTTCTATACTTTTATTTAGTACTACATTAGACAAGTCACAAATATGTAGTTCTTGTATATTGGCAATATTAATATATCACCCTGACAATGCATTTTCAAACACATATTGCTTATAACACTTTCATTTATCACTGACCAGCATCTGAGTTAATGTTGATGTTTATTTAAAATCATACATTGCATGCTGTCTATCTTTAAATCTTCAAGCCTTTAATGTTAATATCTACAATGATGGTTTGAAACATTTGGATTATCTTGGATCATATATCTATATGCATTTAAGTATCTTACCAGTATATATTTGATTAATTGATTGTCTTTTTATGTCTCTTTATGTATTGTTTTTATGTATTTCATGTGATGTTGCTGATACATGAGGCAGTGTTGAATTTGAACCACTGCGCATGACCGGGACTCTAATATGGTATATGCACCTTTAAATGTCTCCTATAAATAAACGGACACACAGGGACTTCTTTATTCAATTTACCCCTGAGGAAGGAGGCAGCAGCTTCCGAAACGCGTTGGGTGGTCCCCGTTACCCCTACGTTGCCATCAGCTGCCGATACCCACTGCCAGCCCTGCCGTGTGGCTTTGAGATACAAAGCATCTTTTGAATTTGCCGCCTTTGGAGCATACGCGACCGCGAGGAGCAGGGGATTTGGAGGCACCAGCTACACTGTGTCGGGCGCCTCTGCGCATGCCCGCACTGTTTCACCAACAAACAGTGATTTCCAGCCCCTGCCACAGCGTGGAAGAACGCGGTTGCCATTACTGACATCTACACGCGGCGCCTACCTGCAATTCATCCAGGAGCTGTGCCAGCCAATGTGAGAGGGGATACTCTCTGATATATCCACTGCGGTTATTTCTCTTGGCTTCGGTAAGCGGGCAATTCGGCTGATATCGATTGGGACCTTCATTTGTTTATTTGTGCTTAATTGTACTGTATGTTTTTTATAATATTAAATGCATCTCTTTTAGTCTAGTGTGTGGTTCAGCAACATTGCAATTGTTTGTTTGTTTGTTTGTTTGTCTATTTGTTTGGTTAAGTCTTTACAGTATTACACTATGTATTTCTTTTTCTTTTTTCATGTTTGATTTACGCCGGCTGAGATCTTCTCTTCATCACAACTGGTTGTATATTTAATTTATTTATTTATTTTCATGTCCATGTGTTTAGCGCCATTGATACCCATTTAGCACCAACACTATTGTCTGACCAGGGGTCAGAGGTGTATCTAGGCTGCTACACTTTTTATACTCATTTTGAGAGCATATGTTTTGACCAATATTATTGTTAGCGCTACCTATTGTTTTTATTGTACATTAGTCTCAGTGTCTTTGATGGTGTTCTGAGCCCAGAACCCACCTCGCAGGGACGCACTGCTTCAGCACTGTGTCCGTGACTATACAAACAGCTAATGGGGCAGGGTCCCTATCTAGGGCCTATCCCTATAGCACAACAAGCTACACAGTGGCTCAGGACCTAACTGGGACGTAGGGGGCTGCTGGCCTAATGCAGTGGGTCACTGACCCCTGCACTCACCTCCTTCCCCTAACTTGTCCTGGTCCTGACTAACGTGGGCTCAAAACCCCGCAAAATGTATCTAATCCCCTCTGCAGGGAGATCCTACAGCCCTATTGGCTCCCTGGAGTCACGTGGGGTACCCTAAGGCTCATGGGACTTGTAGTCCCTGCTTAGTGCCCTCTCCTGGTTGGTCCAGGTTTGCGCACTTGTACTGCGCATGCGCGAGCTCACAGGGGCCTCCCGTCGCATCAGTCCTCACTGCGCATGAGCAAAGGCAACAGGACATGGTGGCGCCCTGCAACGGGAGACACCGGGGCACCCGGCCATGCAATCACCGCCGCAACGCCGCCCATAGCAACCGGTGCTCCGCTCGGCCCCCCCAGCTGTGAAGGGGTGCACACATGCACCCGTGCCTGGCCGTGGTGAGTAGCAGAGAGAGGGGGGGGGGTCCACTGAGAAGAGGGGACCTGGCTACATATGCATGTATGTGTGGATGTGTGTGTGTGTGTGTGTGTGTGTGTGTGTGTGTGTGTGTGTGTGTGTGTGTGTGTGTGTGTGTGTGTGTGTGTGTGTGTGTGTGTGTGTGTGTGTGTGTGTGTGTGTGTGTGTGTGTGTGTGTGTGTGTGTGTGTGTGTGTGTGTGTCAATGATTGCACAAATAAAAAATAGAAATATTTATTAAACTTTTTTTTCTTTAAAAAAATCTTATTTAGGACTTTCTACCCTCACACAACCCATGCACACACATATACTCTCTCTCTCACACACACACACACACACACACACACACACATATATATACATATATACACACACACACATATATATATACATATATATACACACATATACATACATGTAGCTCCCGGCTCTATAACAGGGAAAAGCATGCGGCACATGCACGTGCGTTCGCTCATGCACGTGCACGGCCACAACCAGTATAGAACGGCCCTTACATTCTTCCTGCTCTGTAATATGCTATTGAAGTTATAGCAGAGGGATTTGCTGTCTTAAAAATTGCAAGTCTGTGCATATTAAATGGCAAGTAGCCTATATAATAGGTAATGATATTACATGTAATTAAGGTATATGATTGTAGCTGAGCACGAACGAGTATCTGATCATAGAGTGGTTACAGTGACTATTTCTAATTTGCTGTGCCATTCGATAGATATAAACTAGTGTGTAGCTAGAAAACGTTTCCCACATACTAATATAGAAGGGACAGAAAATCAGGTTATTACATTAACCCTTTATTGTCCAAGCTCATGCGGCACAGGCAAGTAACGCCAAGTGGAAGTCATAGTCATTTATATCTACACAGATTACACCAGTTTATATATTGACACTGAGTGTAACCAAGGTGAGCTTTAGTAGATTGAACTCACAGATAAACCACTACTAGCCATTAGCCTGATTTTGTAAAGGTTTAAATGCCTGATACTTTGCCTGATACTTGTTTATTCCTTTGGGAGTAGATTATCTTGTTTTACAGTACACCATATAATGGGACTAAGTTGATAGTTATTAAAAAGTACAAGAGCAGCCAGATGCATCTGCCATATACAGTATATACATATATACACACACACACACACACACACACACACACACACACATACACACACACATAGTTAGTATAAACATATACATAGCATGCATCATTAGAGACCCCCTCAAATACAAAGGAGGTATCCTAGTAGCCATATGTATACTCCCAAAGAATGAACAAGTATCAGAAAAAGTTAACCAACTGAGCAATTTAGCCACAATGTAGAAGCATAAATACAAAGTCGCTGAGGAGTTAATGTGCCTCTTATGTTACAGCTGGATTAATAGTCTGGCTGGAGAACTAGCAGAGTTCAATGTGGCTATATATAGGATGGTACAATTAGCGGTGTTCAGAAATACAAAAGTACACTGTGGTATAGTAATAGTGCACCAGAACCGGACTAAATACTGAATGAATATTCCTCTAACTGATCCTGTAAATAAGGTGATTAGCTGCACTACACACTAAAACAGACCCATAGCTGTGTATGATGACATCATAATGTGCATAATGGCAGTATACAAGTATATCATTAAATCTACTTAATCTGATGTCTCCCTAATTAGGCATTATTTGTATTATTATGCCTCTTTTTGATTGTGATCATTGTGGGAGTTTCCTGGTTAGGTTTCCTCACTACCATTCACTTTTTTAAATTGCTGTTATACCTACATACACTGATATGTTTTATGATCTAATTCTTGTATTAAAAGTTATGTTTGATACATTGTGGTGTGCAAACAAGTGAATTCTCTCTGAGTACACAATCTAGTACTCTCTAACTGTGTTTTGCTGATTCAATTCTAGTTCACAGTCTGCACCCACTTACTATCACTTGAGTTTTCTAATACTTTGGTTTACTAGTATAGCTACAGAGTTGATCCCCTCTTCTCTCCCCCACCCCTCTTTTTTTAAATAGTACAGAGAGGAACTGTATGCTGCTTAAAGTCAAATTAATTTACAGTCTGTCAGAGAGGGTATAGAGAGAGAAAAGGAGAGGAGAGGACCACGGTTGGGCCTTGATGAATGCTATAATATTGTGAAATAAAAGAAAATTAAAAAAAAGGTTGAAGAGACATAGAATAACTTCAGGAAAGAGCCTTGCCATACTGGAAATGTCAGCAAAATTAAAGATGATGAAGGTAAGAGAGTGATCAATATGAAGATTGTTGACAACCTTTGTTAGCCAATTTTTGTGGCGATCAAAAGCCGGAATTCATTTGGTTAAGAAGAGAGTAGGAGTTAATGAAATCTTCTTTGGGAAAACATTCTTAATAAAAATGGAGTTTGGAAGCCAAATGAGTTAATGAAACTAGATGCTAATTACAGAGGGAAGTGGGATCTACAGATATCTTTGGGAGAAGTGGCATTAATAGCATTTGTTGGAAGTTGATATAAAAAGAGCCAGAAAGGCTGTGGGCCTCATGCAGTAAGCGTTCATAAGCCACTGATCAACCAATTTTATCCAAAATGCCTACTCCGATTCACTAAGCGTTGTAAGTGGGCGATAAATGCCTGAATCGCCCCAAAAACTTTTGAATAAAACCAAAATTGCCGACTGAGCGGCAATAAACACTTTTCGGAATGTTCATCAACTCATGCAATTCTTCTAGCAGCGAGTAGTTTATCGATGCCTATCGCCGCTCTAGAATGGTGATTTTCTCCCCAAATCCAAACGCCAGGAAAGTTGGCAAGTTGGTGGGGAGAAGCTGGCGATGAGCCGGGATGAGCGGCGATAAGCGGAGAGACGGGACTTAGAAAAAATCAGGCTTTTTTCCTGCTTCTAATTGATGCCGGGGGTCTCCGGAGCTGATACCTATTATTACCAGCAGCAGAGACCCCCGGCATGAATCTGATGCAGGAAAAATGCATTTGCAGCCCACTTCTTTACCTTAGCGGCTAACCGCTAAGGCAATGAAGGGGTTAACCACCCGTGCCAGGCTTGTAGTGGGGGTGGGTGAAGGGGGTATTT
The DNA here is from genome assembly GCF_040206685.1 of Ascaphus truei. Lineage (NCBI taxonomy): Eukaryota > Metazoa > Chordata > Amphibia > Anura > Ascaphidae > Ascaphus > Ascaphus truei. The sequence goes on along the minus strand of NC_134484.1, from coordinate 207,402,549 downwards.
GGCCCTTAGTGGGTGTTTAGGCCTTGCGGTGGTGTTGCGGGTGAACTTAACCTCTTCATTACCGTAGCGGTTAATACCGCTACGGTAATGAAGGGGTTAACCCCTAACGATACCCACCCGCAAGACCTAAACACCCATCCTTGGGGCTAATACCCCCTTCACCCACCCCCGCTACCCACAATGAAAACAATACACATGCAACAGCCCCAATGCCCACCTCCTAGGCCCTAATATACATTGTAATATTTAATAAACACCAATACACCATCCCCCAGTGCCCCCCCATACTGTAAAACCATGATTTATTTTTTAACACACAGGATTCATACCCCAGACTGACGGGGGTCCCCGGTGGACCCGATGGGTGTCCACAGGCCCCACAGTGCACTCTGGGGGGTGTCCATGGGTATCTGAGGGCCTCCGGGGGGTCCCTGCTAGTCCCCTTGGACCCCCAGGTGGTACCCGTGGGTCACTGTAGGCCCCAATGGGGTCCACGAGTGGTCCTGTGGGTGTCTGGTGGTCCCCGGGTCATCCCTACAGGTGTCTGGGTGCCCTTGGGTGATTTCCACTGGGGTCTGGGGCCCTCAGATTGTCCCTGCAGGTCTGCGGGGCCCCCACAGCTGTCGGGCCCCTGGTTCTTTCCCGCAGGTGTCCCCTGTAAGTATGCAGGTGGTACCCGTGGGCATCCGGGGGTCCTCAGGTGGTACCTGTGGGCGTCCGGGTGTCCTCAGGTGGTCTCCATAGGTCCCCGCAAACCTAAGGTACCAACCCTGTATGTAAACAACTAAAACATGGGCCTGCATTTAAATAAATGTATACTGTTTTTATTGAGTGAATTGTGTTTTTTGGAGTTTTTAAATGTTTTATTATTGCGTGTTTTGAGCATTAATGCATTTTGATTAGGGTATCATTGAGTGCTATAGAGGCTTATCATGCCCATATTATTATATGGGTATGATGTACCACTATACTACTCAATGGTAAAGGGTGGGTATAGTGGGTCCAGGGTGGGTGATTAGGACTCCCGGGTCAATAGCGGGACAGGGTGGGTTAACCCCTTAATTACTATAGTGGTTATTAACCACTAAGGTGATTTAGGGGTTAGGGGCCATTAGATGTATATATTATGTATGTATGCTTTCTGGCAACGGAGGACAGGGACCTGCAGAATCCTGATGAGGATGCCCTTCTATTGCTGTGGTAAGTAGAACTGTATTTATTTAGTGTATTTATGCTGGTTAATGTTGTGTTAAATAATGGGCAAATAATCTATTATATATATCTGGATAATAGTAATTTTCTCATCATTACTGTACTGTATGTATGTGGTGGTGGTGGTGGTGGTGGGGGGGGGGGGGGGGGGGTATTGATTTATTTAAATGTCCCATGGCCCATGTTTTATTTGTTGATATACAGGGTTGGTACCTTAGGTCTGCAGGGACCTATTGAGACCACCTGCGGACCCCCGGACGCCCACGGGTACCACCCGAGGACCCCTGGATGCCCATGGTTACCACCTGTGGACCCATGGGGGACACCTGTTGGGAAGGTCCGGGGGCCCCAGACCCCTGTGGGAACCACCTGAGGGCCCCCAGACCCCTGTGTGAACCACCCAAAGGCCCACAGACACCTGTTGGGATGACTCAAGGATCCCCAGACACCTGGGGGACAACCCGTGGACCACACTGGTGCCCACAGTGACCCACGGGTACCACTTGGAGGCCCACGGCACCTAGCATGGACCACCCAGGGGCCCCCAGACACGTGTGGGCACCCCCCGGGTGCACTGTGGGGCCTGCGGACACCCGTCGGGCCCACTTGGGAGCAGCGACGGTCTGGGGAATGAATCCTGTATGTTAAAAAACAAATCATGGTTTTACATTATGGGGGGGCACGGGGGGGGTGTATTGATGCTTAGTAAATGTTTTTAATATACATTTTCTTCCTAGTGTAGATGTGCAGGGGGTCTCCGGAGTAGAAACGCATTGGTTTTATGCCCTGGGACCCCCTGCTTCCCGAGATACAGCCCCGTTATGGAGTGCTGGTATCTCCTATGCATTGGATTCCCGCGTCACGTGACAGGGACATTTAAATGCAAAGGAGATACTGGCACCCCCTAACGGGGCCTGTACCTCGGGATGCAGGGGGAACCCTGGACCTCAAACCAATGTGTTTCTGCTCTGGAGACCCCCTGCTCATCTACACTAGGATGAAAATGTATATAAAAAAATCATATATTTCGGCGAGATTTTCGCTGGGAGAGGCAGCTCTCTCTGAGCAGCTCTCTCTGCAGCAGAAATGAATCGCTGGGTAAGGCCTTTTCAGAAAAACGATCCTATCGCCAGCGGCAACTGGCCCGTTTTGGGAATTTTGTTATGACAGTTAATCAACGCTTTCTGAATACCGTGATAGCAACGCTCCAAAAAACGACGCTATAAATGGCCCGGCGATATTTTTTATTAACCTTTACTGCATTGGCCCCTGTAAAGGTCAAAAAGGGTACTTGAGAACTGGGACTAAAAGTGATGAGAGCGATTTGTTTAGGTGAAACAGAATAACATCAAGTGATCATGTATATGTGCAGAATGAGGAGATCACTAGAGAGATTATACAGTATTTGCCATGGCATGGGATAAGAGGACAGAAAATGACACAGACTTTTCCAGTTATAAAATCATGTTCTATTTAAAAATCCAGTCTGTTTAATTAACAGATTCTCGCATAAAAAGACTAATAATAATTGTATTTTCATTTTTAGTACTGACAGCATTAGTACATAATGTAGCATTTTTTTTCGCAGACTGCTGTCCCTGCCAAGTAAAGAGCTTAAAATGTATTGTTTTGGTGCCTGAGACACAGGTATGTAATGTTAATTGCCCACTGTCACTAGGATCTGACAATGGGATTTGAACCAAACTCTCGTCCTCCAAACTCAATTCCATTTTTTTCAGAGTAAGTGCCTTTACTCTCTGAGCCATTCCTTCAGCCTCATTAGTTTGACTTCCAATTAATTTCCAAATTAGTTGGCAACTCATATTGCACACTCAAGTGATCCATGTTGCACAAATCAAACATGGTGACCTACTGTAGGCAAATGTGTATGCTATCTGTTGCTCTTTTAAATGTGTGACATTCCAGACTACTTATAAAAGAATTATCTGTTGAAACAGATGAGTAATCTTAAATCTTGTTTAGTTAAAAATGCAGTTATTGTTGGGACACAGTGTTCCTTTATTATTTGTTTCATTAATTAATTATTGTTTATCTTCCTATTTTTTTTACTGTTTTTCATATACTTTAGATTTATTCAGCCAACATATTCTAAATTTCAGGAATAGATAAATATCCCTATAATGGAAAAAAGTATTAACAGCCTTACTAATGAAAATACCTTATGGATTTGGGATACACGATGCTTAGACTTGAAATTATCTGTAAATGTCGTGTAGCCAGCGCGTCTTCCCCTGCATGCGGCCGGTTGCCGGGGACGCAATCGGGCCATTGCTATGGCCACGGTCGCGTCGCTAAGGTCCCGGCGGCTCGGTAATCCTGGCGCCGCCGTTGCTCTGCGCGTTGCGCATGCGCAGGAGACAGCTAGCGCAAGAGGCCCCGGAGCAGCTCGCGCATGCGCGGCGGGAACTTTAGAGGCAGGGATGAGTCGCGCGAGCATGAGAATAGGTAGGGAAACAGTGAGGCGGCCATTAGATGTTTGCGCATGCGCAGGAAAGGCGCACACGCGGCCCCTATGTGTTTTTAGGCTCCATGGGACTACAACTCCCATGGGGCATAGCGAGACAGGCACCAGGTGCCTCAGAAGAGCCAATAGGGCTGTAGGATTACACTGGGCCAGAAAGAGATACAATTTGCGGGCTTGGACCACGTTAGTTAGTCAGAGACAGGAGCAGCCCAGGGAAGGAGGTAGGGTACAGGAGTCAGGGACTCCCTGTACTAGGCCAGTACCCCCAGGGCCCGAGATAGCTCAGCTCCCCAGTAAAGTGAGGTTTACTGTATTGTACTGTAATTGTACAATTGCCAGGGACCCTGTCACTTGCATTAGTGGGAGCTGGGGAACAGAAGGGAAGAAAGGCAGCAGCGGACTTAGTGTTAAGTTGCAGGGTGTTGCTACATGCGCTGATAGTTATCAGTTAAGTGAGTTGGAGTCAGGGAGCTGTGAGGGAAGGAAGGGTGCGGGGAGTGAGTGCAGCTCCTGCACCCATATAGGTACCCACACCCCCAGGTAGGCCCCAACTCCCCACTAGGTTAGTGGGTAAGTGCTGAGGGAGGCCCCAGATAGGGACGCTGCCCTTAGTATAGTGCTGCCTCATCAGAGTCACGGCTGCCAGTGCTGTGAGGTCTGACAGGCAGGCACCTTGTTGCGCAGCACGTTGGCTGCCAGCATCCAGTGAGCTACAGCTTGTTGCTGTAGGCGCTGGGACTAGTTGTCTAATAGTCAGGACTGGGAAGAGTAATTGGAGTGGGGCAGGTTATTAACCCCTGTAGACCCCTAAGAGTTTCCCCCAAAGCCATTTCAGGTTTCTGTGCTGTAGGGACGGCCTATAGTATAGCGCGTGTCATTTAGTGCTGTAGGGACAGGTCCTATGTTAGGGATCCTGTCACAATAGGGTAAATTAGATAGGGACACAGCGGACGCTGCGGTTCCTGCTAAGAGGTACGTATCCAAGTTGGGGTCCGCAGAGACTGTTGCCAGGGTGGGATCGCCCTCGCGGTCCGCGTGCAAGGAGGCCGGTCGGGAATCAGATGACGTCATCCTACGACTGATCCTTTTCGAAGCCGTTGGAGATCCGAGCACGGGAGTGCTCGGCAGGTGCTATCTAATACACAAGTGCACCAACGGGCCCTTAGTATAAATAGTGACTGCGCAGTCACCTATTGCCTCTCTCTGCAAGAGTGCGGGACATTGGGTGGGGTTCTTTGGACACTGGGTGGGATCACCTGGTGTTGGGGAAGCGTCCTGCGAGACGTCGCAGTAAGTGTCTCCTCGAGAGAGGGACACCGGTTATGTTGGTACATGTCATGATATGTTATCTTATGTTCCTAAGTAAATGGTATCAGTTATTATATATCACTGTGTGTGAGTATTGATTATTGTGATTGTCCTGCGAGGAACCACTCCCCCTCTGGTGGGAGCCATCGCAGGTGGAGGCGCTGCATCGTTGTAAGTGAGTACCCCTAGTATAAATGCCCCAGGTTCCCCGTGGAGGAAGCTCAGCCCTCCTGTGAGCCAACAGGTAATGCACCACACCTATGGTAACATTGTATGTTCTCTTGCACCCCACACTATATCTGCGATTGGGGGGGGGGGGGTATTACCCGTTACAGTCGCAAAGTAATTTTTTTGAAAGGTACTGTAGAATAATACTAAGATGATTATTCATTCAAGTGTTAGAGTGCTAATCAGAGTACTATCTTATGGAAACCCCTGTTTAAGCCAATGGGAGTTTCCATGTGATAGTGCTCCTGACTGACACTTTAACACCTTAATTAACCAGCCCTATGTATAATATTGAAATATAGTCTTGTCTTTGCTAAGAAGATCGTCTTTTGGTAAAATAAAAAAACTCGTGATTGATTGCGATAATATATACACACAGATGGAGAAATAATTAAAGCATTTTGCGTGGGAATGTTGATACAGTATGTTAGGTTTAAAATGTTACATTTTACAATAAGCAGGTGGGAAGCAGTCTAATCATCTAATTATTTATAGTACAATTGCACTAGATATAATTTCAGTTAAATATTTTATATACCAGCATGCAGTCTGCATGGGTTGGTAGAGTAGATATATTGGAGAGGGGAGTGGTTCAGTGAGTAAAAGATACTGACTGGCACTGAGAGTTTGAAGCAGGGGAGCCTGGTTTCATTCCCGGTGTCAGCTCTTTGTGACCTTGGGCAAGTAACTTTATCTCCCTGTGCCTCAGGCACCAAAAATATAGATTGTAAGCTCCACGGGGCAGGGACCTGTGCCTGCAAAATGTCTCTGTAAAGCGCTATGTATAAATAGCAGCGCTATACAAAAACATGTTATTATTATTATTATTATTATTATTATTATTATATTAGGACTGCTTGGTTCACAAAGGAGTAAGAGCAGTGAGAAAAAGGGTGAAGCTTTCCTCTCATATGCAGCCACTAATCCAAAAGGATGCCCTTAGCCATTGTAAAGGGATGAGAAAAAGAGTTCCTATGGGAAGTCAGATTTAGGATCTAGTGCAGGGTAAGTAAGTCATACAATTATTAAAAGAAAAAAAGCATACAGTGTACTGTTAAAAGAAATTATGGGGATGCCAAAAATCAAGCTCTTAAAATCTTGGCTCTAAGACCTTAAAGCCTTTATAAGGAAGGTAAAATTAACATCTGTATACTGTACAAAAATAAAGTTGTGACTATCTTAACTTTAATGCTAATGTTTTGGTCACAGTCATAAAATAGGGCCAAAAGTCAATGTGGCTTTTTAATTCTAGATCATCTGAAGGCTTACTCTCCCTCTGCAAAAAAACACATTATACTTCAGAAATTGTATTTTTATTTACTAATGTTTTATTAAGTATTTCCCATTTTTTAATGGAGTTTCCATTTCTGATGTCAGAAATAAAGCTTATAAAATGATTTTATTATTTTGATCATGAGCCCCTAATATAATTCCTTTGGATCCATATATGTAACTCCACATTTGGGATCATTGAGTTCCACTTGTTAACCCTATTTTTCATTATATAACAATTCATGTCTCTTGCTTCCAAAGGTTCAATAATAGTACCTACTCTATAGAACATAGTTAATAGACTACAGAGATTAATTTCACTATGAGGTTTAAGAAAAAGATAAGCTTAATTAAGAGGATGACCTGCTCTAAAATCTAGGCGTTAGCCAATGCTGGTTCTTTCTTGTCTTTTGATCTTCTTACTGCTGAAAATATTGTTACATGAAATAGTTTTTGAGCTGTAGGTCTTACAACCATACATCTTATACACATGTAAAATAAAAAGAAATGTACAGCAGGAAAAGATGAATATCAGAAGGGACAAAATAAGAGATAAAGACTGAGGCTGGGAGACAGCAAGAGATCGAAACGCTTAAACCTACTTATTTGTTTGCTTGGATTCTTATCTTTCTTGTTTCTTAAATGCTTCTGGGAAACAACAGAGATTTAGCTGCAGAGCTGAACTGCAGGGGTGGAAATGACAGTACTAAAACCAAAAAGATTCAGCAAATAAAGGTAATATAGATTGTCTCCTGGTGTGTGTCTTTGAAAATTACTGTGTTTAATTTAACTTCTCTTTCTGCTGACTGTCTTTAGTCTTTCTGTTGCCAGCCTGCAGTGACCTTTCCTTGCTTTATGTTCCCTTTCTAGATTTTAAACTTTATTATTTTATACATTACTTCATAGGAGTGAAATGTCGGCATAATGATATGTTTGATATTTTTATAGCAACCTTGATCCTTATCTGACAATGATCTGTTTTGCAATGCATGCTGCATGAGCTTACAATTAAATGGTTAGATACAGTAACATTTGGTTTTCAAAATGTCTCCCAGGTTTTGCACTGCTGCCTCTTTTTACCCTTTAAAAAAATTAGGACCTCAATTTATCAAACTGTACATAAATTGCCTCAGAACAGCAGCGCCACCTACTTAAGAAGAAACAAGTAAATACAAATTGGAAGTAAATTAAATTCTACGGCCGCGCTTATAGTGCTGGCGACACGACAGATGATGTCACCCTAGCGAAACTAGCGAAAGTTATATTTTTAGTTTTAAGCGACTTCGCTGGTGACAAGGCCAGTGATGTCACGAAGGGGGCAGGCAGCACTCTCTGATTGGTTTAGAGACAGTCACATGTGGCGACTATCGCTAAAATTTTTAATTTACCCGGCTTCAAAATTTTTGGTCGCTCTGTCGCCGTCGCGCTTACTATAAGCGCTTGCGACAGGGTCAATGGAGTCAATGTATTTGTTGTGGAGCGACGTCACGCCAGGCACTATAAGCGCAGCCTTAGACTGTAATGCCTGAACTAAAACATTATTTTCTTCTTGTTTCATTTTTTGTGGCTTAATCCCTGTGCAAGCCTGCTAATAACAGCTGGAGCTGTTGGGTGTTTGCCAGATAATGGTTAATCCCTGCCTTGAGGAAGGCTGGGCAACTAATGAGACTATCTCAGTGAAGCAAGGGTTTAAAAAAAAGGACAGATTATTTTTTTCCCTCTGTTTTCCTGGTCTGCGTACAGATCACATATGTGTGTACTTGCTGCATAGGGACACCAGGGCATGCAGATCAAATGTGAGTGTCCTTGACGCATAGTCTTCAATTCTGCTTGCGTCAGCTGCATATACCCTTTTTGCAGATTAGAGAAAAGATGCATGATTTTGCCCTTCCTTGCAATCTCCTTTAAATTTTAGTTTGGCTTTTATGAGTCAAAACTCAAATTGAAGTTGGAAGGGAAACTAAATTGCAAAGTTTATTATAATGATACGATTATAATTAGAGATATGCAAAGCTTTTGACCAAGTTCAAGAACAGTGCAAAAATTGGCCCTTTTCCTGCAAACTAAGTACCGAATCAGTGAGAGCGGAATCACAGCAGTGTTAAAATTCGCCAAGCATTTTAATTAATTATCCTAACTTCTATCCACACACCTACAGTACCTGATGAAAGTCTGTTGAAGGCCTGAAACATGGTAATTATTGCACGCTCCATCAATAAATGGTATTACTCCTGCACCAACATGAAAGTTTCACCTTCAAAGAAACCTTCAGTCCTTTCTAAGAGTGCTATTTTGTTGGTATTTTAATTTAAGGAAAGGTGAAAATGTTTTGCGACTCACTTGCAAATTTTCCCTGAGCTGCAATTTATTGATGGTGGAAATACTGTATGTGATTTCTGAGAACCTTTTAGCTTTTAAAAGTTCTAAGATCCGGTTCACTGGAAACACAGGGGCTTATGCAGAGAGGTACAGTTCAAGAAAGGCTTAAATTCGCCGCAGGATTGGCATTTAATATTGTGCTATGCAGGGTACTCCGGTAGCGCGGTGTGCATGAAATTGCTAATTCAGAGGCGCGCGGTATTTGCAGACAATACAGCCAACTTTTGTTGGCGTGCAAAATTTCCCCTAAACGCGCCATTTAGTAGCTCTGATTGGCGCGTACATGCGCATTAGAGCTACTGGAATCGTGCGTGTTTTAGCATTGGCGAAATCACGCTTCTCGCCACACGTCTGGCGAATTTGAATTGGCCCGCAAAGTTGTCGCCACTAACTGCCTAAATGCGGACATTTTTGCCTCTAACCTGGCAAAATTTACCTTAACATACCTCTCTGCATAAGCCCCACAATTTTGTAAAAAAAAAAAAAAAAAAAAAAAAAAATATATATATATATATATATATATATATATATATATATATATATATATATATATATATATATATATATATATATAGTACAAAATTATATTTTGGAACGATTCTGAACTCTCTAATTATAATAGAGTTGGGCAAAACCAGGTATGTGAAATCAGAAGCTATTGTACCAGAACATCACATTCCAAAACCAAATCAATACCCATAACTCGTAAGATTTTTAGAACAAAATCTAGAACCCCAAAATTATTTTTTTTGTATCAATCTTTTTATTGGCATTGTCATTTCCAGGCATGGTTACATTATGGACAACAACATATAACTTTTCAACTTTGCTAACACTGAGTGAATACTGGCCAACATAGATTTTTCCTTTTTTTGGAAGTTGAGGGTAGGGGTAGAGGGGAGGGGGAAGTGTTGGGGGGGCGGGGGATGGGGGGGTAGAAAAACAAAAAAGGGGGGGGGAGGTCCACCTTAGTTCATCTCCTCATTCCGGTTTTTCGCCTTATCCCGTTATCTCAGGCCCTGGGGGCCTATCCATGAATCCCATGTGTTCCAGAACTGCGGCATTTTTTTTGTGTAACATGGCAGTTAGTTTTTCCATTGACATTACCTCGTCCACCCGTCTTATGACCGTGTTTCTTGCAGGAGCTTTGACCTGCTTCCAGGCTGCTGCTATTGAGCATCTGGCCGCCGTCAATATTGCAGAGACTAGTCTACTCATTGGAGGGGGTAGGTCGTCGAACGGTTTACTCAGCACCAGGGACAGTGGATCCAGGGGGAGAGGGATTCCCGTTGTCTCATAGAGCAGTGTCTGAATCTTTACCCAGAACCTTTGAATCTCCGGACACGACCACCAAATATGGGCCATGTCTCCCTTTTGACCACATCCTCTACAGCACATGTCTGGTGTGCCGGGGAAGATCTGGCTCAGTCTAGCCGGGGTCAGGTACCACTGAAATAAAATTTTATAGATATTTTCTTTTATTACTGTAGAGATTGAGGTTTTAGCCACCATCTCCCAGATATCCTCCCAGTCCTCTTTGTCAATTTGTATGTTTAGATCCGCAGACCATTTTTGCATGTAGTGGTGGGTCGGGATTCTGCTGCTGACTCTATCCCCCTATAAATCTCAGAGATTATGCCTCGTTGATACCTGTCTATACTGCATAGTGTTTCGAATCTGGTGGGTGGGGGAAATTTGGAGTTCTGAGCGAGAGACATCAGAAAATGTCTAATTTGTAGGTATTTGAATAGATGGAGGTGTTGTGATTGGTACTTGTCTCGTACTTCTTTGAAGGTAAAGATCTCTCCATTTTTCAGCAGATCGGCAACCAGCCTTATTCCAAGACTCTGAAATTGGTCAAATTGCTGTTTGGAGCACCCGGGCGGGAAGTTCGGGTTGCAAAAGATGGGGGTGATTTGTGACGGGGTGTTTAGCAGGCCATATTTCCCTTTGCTTTTTGTCCAAGTATCCCACGTGCATCTCATTGCTTTTAGCTCAAACCTCCTTTGTCCTCCCTCTTTTCCTCCTTGGGACCACATGAGGACCTGAAGTCTGGATGGGGCTGGGTAATGTGATTCTATCTCGAGCCAGCGGGCCGATGCCGGGTCACAATTCCAAACTACAGCTTGCTTCAGTTGGGCTGCGAGGTAGTGCCTGACCACATCGGGGACCCCTAGACCTCCTCTTGATTTTGGTGATAGCATGACCGATCTAGGGACCCTCGGTCTCTTATCATTCCAAATAAATTGGAACATTAGGGCCTGTATATTTTTCATGGCTGCTAGTGGGACAACTACGGGGAGTGTTTGAAAGAAGTATAGCAGCCTTGGGAGAATATTCATTTTGAGGGAGACTATTCTCCCGAACCATGATATTTGGAGTTTTTTCCAAGACTCTTAGGGGCCTATGCAGAGAGCAACGAATTTTAAAATTGGCGAATTTATTAAAAAGTAGCTTTTTTGGAGAGTTTTAATCTCCATATGCAGAAAAGTGCGAATTCTGCTATGTTTAACATGGATGCGTGTGGCGAGTTTAAATTGGCGAGATGCGCGCTTCAGAAATGTGTTAAAACAAATTCGCGCCTTTTTTTTTCCCTTTGCAATGGCCGCGAGCGGCAGTTTTTTCTGGCGAGTCAAAACGGAGACAATCGCGCCATTTTATTGGCGCGAACAGCCGCTAGATGCCGTTCGCGCCTCTCTGCATACGGATATTTTTTAAACTGGCGAGATTGAGGTTCTCGCCAGCCGCGAGGCGAGTTTTACAAATAGAAAAGAAAAATTGGCGCGTTTTTCGGAACTCGCCATTTTCTGCTGCTTTCTGCGCGATTTTCTCCAAAAAATGGCGAATTTCGAAATAGCGCTGCTCTCTGCATAGGCCCCATAGTCTTTTTTAATCTGGTCAAATAGTGGGGGATAATTGTGTGGATAGAGGGATCCGTGGGAGCTCGAGATTCTTATACCGAGGTATTTGATATATGTGGTGCTCCACTTATATTTTTAATTGGATTGCAATAGCTTCCACGTTGTGTCTGGAAGGGATATGTTCAGCGCTTCTGATTTGTCTATGTTTATTTTATAGTCAGACACAGTGCCAAACTGGTGGATCACCTTTTGCAGGTTAGGTAGGGAGATGTGGGAGTCAACGAGGGTCGGGATCACATCGTCCGCGAATAGAGAGATTTTTAATTCTTTTTCAGAGATCGAAATCCCCTTAATGCTCTTTTCTTCTCTAATTTTGTTTGCCAAGGGTTCAATTGTTAGGGCAAATAGGAGTGGGGATAGCGGGCAGCCCTGTCTGGTCCCATTTCTGATTGTAATTGGTTCTGATAGGCCTCCTGAGATTTTTACATGTGCTGTGGCATTTTGGTAGAGGGCTCTAACACCCTCCAAATAGGGACCACTAAACCCAAACTTCAGCATTGTTTGATCTAGGAAGGACCATTTGATCCTGTCGAACGTTTTTCTGCGTCGAGGCTCAGGATCATTCCTTTGGTACCTGTGTGATGCACGTGGTCAATTAAGTCCACTATTTTGCGGGTGTTGTCGGAGGCCTGTCTTCCAGACACAAAACCTACTTGATCTGTATTAATGAGTCGGGGGAGAATCGGGTTGAGCCTGTTTGCCAATATCTTGCTGTAAATTTTGAGATCTGAGTTCAGTAGCGATATTGGCCTATAGTTCCCACAGAGAAGCGGATCTCTACCCTCTTTGTGGATTATCGCCAAATGTGCTGCAGTGATGGTAGCGGGGATTGGCTCTCCTTGTAGGAAGGAGTTGAACATGTCGAGCAGGTAAGGGGACAGAGTCAGCATGAATGTCTTATAATAGGTGTTAGAGAATCCGTCTGGGCCTAGTGTTTTTGCTTGTTTTAGGGAGCTTACGGCTTCGGTCAGTTCCTCAAGGGTGATGTTTCTGTTTAGTTTTTCTAATTCAGCCTTTGAGAGGGAGGGGAGGTTACACTGCTCAAGGTATTTTGAGATCGCCCATAAGGGGGTCTGGCTTTGGCCTGGTGGGTGTAGGTTATACAAGTCTGAGTAGTAATCGGCAAATTCTTGTGCTATTTCCTTCTCTACATATGTTATTCTCCCTGTTTTTGTGCGGATTTTAGAGATCTGGGATTTGACCCGGATGCCTCTTAATTTTGTGGCTAAAAGTTTGTCGGCTTTGTTTCCTTTGTCAAAGAATTTTTGTTTTGTCCACCTCAGGGCTCTTTCTACTTCTTCTAGTTGTGTTTGTTTGAGGGCTGCTCGTGTTTCGTTTAACTGCTTTTGTATCTTTTTGGATGCTGTCGCTTTATGTTGCTGCTCTAGTTGCATGATTTTATGTCCGTTCTTTTTGAAGTTTAATTTTTTGTTTTTTCTTATAGGCTGAAATCGAGATTAAGTCTCCTCTAATTGAGGCCTTATGTACCTCCCATAGCATAGCCGGGGCCGAAACAGGACCCGCGTTGATTTGGAAGAAGGATGAGAGTCTGTGCCTTATGTTCGTCTCTGTCTCTGGGCAGTTGAGAAGGGAGTCATTCAACTTCCATTTATAGGGATTGTTTTTAACAAATGGTAGGGAGAGAGTGAGTTCCACCGGGGCATGGTCAGACCAAGTAATTGGGCCAATATTGGAGTGGGAGGAAGCCTGCACTATGTTATTGGTACCTAGAAAGTAGTCAATTCTCGAATAGGACTGATAAGGGGTGGAGAAGAAGGTGTAATCCTGTTGACCCTGGTGCTGAGCTCTCCACACATCGATCAGGGAAAATTCTTCCATTATTTCCTGAATTTTTTTTGCTTTTTTTTGCGATTGGGTGGTGTAAGATGTGCATTGGGTTGCGTTGGGCAGATTCTTTGGGGCTTTTGATTTATCTTGTGTGTGTGAGGCGACCATATTGAAGTCTCCTCTTATGATTAAGGAGGATAGTGCCTGCTGCTCCAGGGAGTCTAATACTTTTTTGAGAAACTGGGTTTGGTTGTCATTAGGGGCGTATAGATTCACCAGTGTTACAGGTGAACCTGCTAGAGTGCCCTGGATCATCAGGAATCTTCCCCCTGGGTCTGCTTGTGTGTTGGTTAGAGCAAAGGGGACATTGTTCCTTATCAGGATTGTTACCCCTTTTTTTTTACTCGGGGAAGATGCATAGAAAGCCTGAGGGAACAGACTTTTAAATGTATTCGGGGGAACGGGTGAGTTAAAGTGCGTTTCCTGCAGGAATATGATGTCCCCTTTTGTTTTTTTTCAATTCCTGGAGCGCTAATTTCCTTTTTTTAGTTGAGCTAAGTCCCTTTACATTAAGTGTGATTAGTTTTATGTCTGTCATTTTATGGTATGTGTGTTTTTCAGAGCATTGGCCTCCGAGGCCCTTAATATTCCCACAGTAAGGGCTTGGGCTTTTGAGGTCAAGGGAAGGTTGTCCATCGGGACCGGTGCATCTATATTCCTTGTGAGCATTGGGTGGATTTGTCTAGGCGGGTGGAGGGGATGGGGTGGCCCTCAAGGGGGGGTGGGGTGGGGAGACACAATAGGAAGGGTGGGGGTCGTCGGGCCTTTAGGTAGCCCTAGAAAGTTAGTCTCTCTCATGTGGGCGAGAGAGGTGGGGGGGGGTTAGTACCCCTAGAGATCCTTCCAGTACACAGAACACGGTCGGAGACCGGAGAGAGGGTCCCACACCCTCTGAGTAAGCTTACATAAAACCACTTCTGGTGGAACCACTTAGTGTGGCGTCCTTTAAACATTTCAGAACAACATCACATAAACATTAACTTTTGGAGGATGCAAAACCTGTATAAAACATACATTTTGACAGCAAACATTTATGGGGTCTATATTGCCATATTGTGGATGTACCCTCCTTATCAACCCGCCTTATCGTTGCAGTGGGCCTGTTGTTAGTGTATGTCTATCTATTTTATGTCTTTCCCTAATTGGTTTGCGAAGTGCTTCGGTCCTCTCATGTTGGGGGTTGGGGAGGGGGTTGGGGGAGCAGGTGGGGATGGGAGGGAGAGGAGCAGGATGGGGCAGGGAGATGACAGGGGGGGAAGTGGGGGGAGTTCTTGTGTGCCGGGAGTGAACGTTTATCTGACATGTCTTGGCTGCACTGCAATTCTGCACTAATTTGACAAATCCTAGTATCTACTTATCAACACTGTTTCTGTCCCCTGACACGATATCTACAACATCAGACATTTTCTCATAACATTTGTGTGTCCCTCTAGGCTGAGACTTGGGTCTCTTATTATGGGGGGGGAGGGATGGGGGGGATGGGAGGAGGGGGGGGGGAGTATGGAGGGGGGGAAGCGGGGAGGGGGAGAGCCTCAGAGCAGGGGTGGATGCTTATCTGGCATGTCTTAGCTAACAACCTTTGTGAGCTGGGTTAACATTTGCTATTATCCACTTAACATCTCTATTTTAGACCACTCTCATGAGGACCACATCATTTGGCGTTTTGCACATAACATTTGCATTTTCCTTTTGGCTGTAGCTTATATCTTGTTAGTGAAGGGGGAGAGGGGGAGAAGGGGGAGATGGGAAGGGGGGGAAGGGGAATGGGAGAATGGGGAGGTAGGGGGAGGGAGAGGGGGAAGGGGGGGGGAAAGGGAGGTAGGGGGGGAGAGGGGTATGGGGGGAGGGGTGGAGGGAACCATGGGGGGGAGGGAAGCCGCTGTGCAGAAGTTAAATGCATCTCTGTCTTATCTTATTTAGACATCCCACGTGAGCTGACTTAACATTTGCTAATGTCTACTTATCGCCGCTATTCCTGACAGGATCACTTGGCATTTTTCATACAGTATTTGCATTTTTCTTTCGGCTGTTGCTTATATCTTGACAATAAGGTGGGGGGGAAGGGGCGGGTTTGAGAGCAGGCAGGTTGGGGGGGGTAGGGTGGGTCAAAGGAGGTGGGGGGGTAGGTGGGGGTCAGGAGGGAGGATATGGGAAGGGGGGGGAATTGGATGGGGAGTGGTATAGGGGTTGTGGGTACAGCCTGAAATTATAGTATTTGCATCTCACTTCCTAAGATTTGTGTCTTACATCTGTTAACATGATTCAGGGAGCATTTTGGCATTTGCCCAGGGAGGAAGGGGGGGGGGGCGGAGGGTTTATACAACCTGGGCTTCTCGGGCCGTAGTGAAGTGGGCCTGTTACTGCAGTTCATCGTCCAGAGAGAGGGGGGGGGTGGGGGGAGTGTGGGGGTTAAGCATCTCATGTCCGTGCAGCCGGGTTCCAAGTACTTATAACAGTCTCGCTTGTTACGGCAATGGAGATTGCCGGAGGGGCCTCTGATGTTAATGTGGGCCAGAGTGGCGCGTCTCCTCCTTCGTCGTGACTGCCTGAGCATCCGCCCCAAGATCCCGGGACGGACACTGAGACAGTGCAGACTCGCCTGGATGAGGGAAACCCGGACTTCCCCCGGACGTTCCGGAAAAGTGAGTAGGGCGAGATTAACCTCCAGGGTGGGGAGGTGGTGGGTATGCGCTATTGGGAGCTGGTTGTGGGGTCGCTGGACGTGTTGTGTGGGTGGGAGGGGAGGTAAAAACTGGGGGGACGTAGGAGGGGGGGGGGGGTGGGTGGGTGGATGAGGAGCTGGGGGGGAGAGATAGGGGGAGATGGGGGGCGAGGGGTCAGTATTGCATTGATCAGTTGCTGAGCAAGGGGCTTAGTTGTAAGGGCAGAGCTTTGGGGGGAGGGGGATGGGGGCACAGGTGTTTGGGACGGGTTCCATGAGTGGATTGGAGGTTACGGTGATTTTTCTGCCTCGGTTCAATGAGGGATCGATGTGATGATACCTCATCTTTCTTTTCTCTTGGCTGCTTTTCTGGCGGTGAAGGGGAGTTGTGGGAGAAGCATCACAGGTATGTGTGGAGTCGGGCTGGCCGGTTCATACTCCTACGTTGATCTCTCCGGGGAAGCCGCCAGCGTAGTTTGCTGGTATGCTCTTTTTTCAGGGACCCCTGGGTTCCTCTGGTTGGCCAGCCGTTCAGAGGCCCGAGGAACCTCTGTCTCCTCATTGTCTGTGGGAGGCTTGGATGGTACTCTGCGGTCGTGTTGTTGGCTCAGCCCCAGCGCTTTTCTGAACGACGGTGAGTCCTCCGGTCTGGAGATGGTGAAGTGGCGTCCATTCTTCATGACGATCAGCTTAAAGGAGAAGCCCCAGCGGTAGGTTATGCCTCTTTCTTGCAGAATGTTCGTGAGGGGCTTAATCCCTTTCCTCTTTTCCAACGTGGATCTTGATAAGTCGCTGAAGATTTGGAGGGGGATGTTCTCAATTTGGATATCTCCTGGTCTTCTGCTTGCAGCCATGATCCTCTCTTTAGCTGAGTATGCATGGAGCTTTACTATCACGTCCCTGCGTCGCTCTGGATCTGTTGGTTTGGGGCCCAGTGCCCTATACGCCCTGTCCATTTGGAGATCGTTATCCGACAGGTCTGGGGCTAGATTCAGGAATAAGGTGCGAAGGTAGGTGTGGAGTACTTCGGCATAGATCGTCTCAGTTATAATTCTAATTCTCAGATTTAGTCTTCGGTCTCTGTCTTCTTGCTCATCCAGGGCGTCTCTCAGTTCAGCGACTTCTTGGCCTAGTCTTATGACTTCGTCTTCTGTGGTGTGTTGTGAACCTATTACATCTGTGACTTTGCGCTCCACCACATCAGTGCGCTTTGTTAGCCCATGTATCTCTGTTCTCAGACCCTCCAGCGCGATGTTCATATCTGACTGGATTTCTTTGCGCAATTCTTTGTGCATTCTGTGGAACAGGGCTTCGAAATATCTTTTATTCAACCCTATTTCTTATATTTCTGATGAGCCTAATTCGGGGGCGGCATCCGTTAGGGCCGCATGGGCTGCTTCTTCGGCGCCATCTTGGGAGTCACCGCACTGTTCTATGGGGCGATGTGTTGGAGTGAAATACTTTGTGACTCCTGGGCCCTGGTTCCCTTTTGGCCGGGCTGGCATCTTCCTCCTTGTTTACTGTGTTGTCTGTTCATTTTTTGTGAATTTTTGCGTGGTTTGGATCGCTCGTTCTAGCGAGTTATTCGTAAGGGTGACGGGAGCTCCTCAGCTAGCCGACCATGCTCTCCGACTTCACCGGAAGTCCCCCCATGTATACAGCACCGACACACTTTATTCGAGCAAATACCCAGTATGTACCTGGCAGATACCTGGAATGCGCCGCTCCTCACCTCTGACAAGCCCCGTTGCGTTTGCCTTCCCAGCCTGGGTTCATGCCTGGCTGACGGGCGGCTGATCTGTTAAATGATAATGATTAGGATTTAATAGGCTGCAATGCTTCGCGTGTCTACCAGATGGCATAAATTCATGAATTGTAATGCAGTATATATATATATACTGTGCAGTATTGCAGCCAGCGGGAATAAAATGCTTCAATCCCTGCCTGGAAAATAACCCAATGCACTCGGGCAGAAAACAGTCACAAACCTCAATACACCCGGGTATACCCGAATTCGTGGGACTAGCCAAGCTCGAATAAAGTGTGTCGCCAGTGTAGCTTCTTTTGAGTGTTGCAATTATTCTACAGCAGCACCTTGGTTGGTATCAGGCTGTTTTTTTTATTTTTATTTTTTGTGTTTATTTAATTATTTTCATGGGAAAGCTGTGCCTTTAATGCAGAAGGGTGGCAGCCATTTTGGATCTGGCTGGATACACGGAGCAAGACAGTAGCTCAGCTCAGTCTCCCTCCTCACAGCTGGGGCGGAGGGGGGTGCAGGTATGTTAATTTATTTGAATTGATGAATTTATTTGTCCTCTCTCCCTTTAAGGGCCGGCGGCAGCCATCTTGGATTTTCAGTTAGGGGTAGGCTGTGGTAAAGAAGCTCCTGTTGTGGACAGATCCACCACCTTCACTTCACCCTGCAGGAAGGGGTCCCCCACTTTCACTAGGTATCCACTTGGTAACGGAGGCAGGGGGTAAGGGGTTAACTGTCGTCTCCCCCGGCTCAGCGTCACTGTGGAAGGACTCTGCCTCTAAGATGGCAGCTCCCGGCAGCGAGGCCCTCCCCGATCGTTCCTGAACCGCCCCCCCCCCGTGTACCTCTACCGCCGGTGGGCCGTGGGTCTTGCCTCTCCGGTCTAGGCTAGTGTCCCTTCCTCCGCCGTGCTGTGCTCCGCTGCAGCCTTCAGGTTTGCTCTGTTTCAGGCGCGTGCGATGGCCATATTGTGCCCACTGCTGAGTTGTTTAAGGGAGGCCCGTGCTTCCTATGTCTGCGGGTGTTCCTAGGGTCCCAGTTCTTCGAGAGCTGCACAGTCTCGGTGTCAGCTAGCGGTGGTTTGGCTTCAGGGGACGTTTTGAGCCGTCCCAGGGCAGTTTTGGCTGACTTTGGCTTGTTTTATGTGGTTTAGACACTCTGTAAAGACGGAGCTAGTCTTCCCTGCGACCAGCCCGCTCTGCATCCAAGCCACGCCCCACCCCAAAATTATTTTAAATGAAAATCAGAGTTGTTCGTGTATTATTATACTAATTTAGCATTTTCTTATTTATATTGATGTTTTTTTTAAATAATTTGGTAAATATTAAAAACCAAACAAATAGTGTTTTGGCGAAACCAGAACAAGAATCAAAATATGAAAAAAAATTGGTACCAAAATACATGTGAAAGGGCCCACCCTTAGATTATATTGCAACAAGTATAATGATTTTTCTTGTTACTCAAAGACTGTGTAGCCCCCTTTCCCCCGTGTCTAGGGTAACCACGTGTGCTGCTATTGCCTCAGTGGCAAACAGGAGGCCTGATCCTCCGCCACTGGGAGCCTGGGGTGTGTGTAATGAATATACTAACAGCGCCTCCACCTGGGAAGGGTCCTCACACAGTGGGCTAGCCCCTCTCAAGACAATACAGTCTGTAATTGCACACAAGGGTATATGTAACAGTATTTTCAGGACAGTAACTTATAACAGGAACAATGCAACATATATAACAATTATATATATATATATATAAATAGAAATTCCTTACCAGGCAGACTGGGAGTCCAAGACCACTCAGCAAGAAAAGAGACAGCACTCAGTCTAAGTTAAAAAAAATGTATTATATGATAGGCACATACAACCGACGTTTCGGTTCCTGGCAGAGAGTCTCCTGTAGTCTGCACAATAGACTCTCCTTTCGAGGGTTCCCCTGACAACATCAGACGCTTCGTGTCTTGTTGTTTGGCGCTACACTTACGCTATTGCTGCATGTCAACTCAGGTGGTTTCCGTGATTACAGGAGACTTTCTGCCAGTAACGCACAGCGATGATGTCATCTTGCCAATTTTTTATGTAGTTGTATTCAGCTGAGCCAGAGAGGTGGGGCAGGCAATTAGCTTATCACGGATTGTGTTTGGTGTGGGTGTGGGTATTTAATGGTGGGATTTGTCACTTAGGGGTGAGCACTCCCTTGAGAAAGGTCCTATTTTAGGACCGAAACGTCGGTTGTATGTGCCTATCTTATAATACATTTTTTTGAACTTATACTGAGTGCTGTCTCTTTTCTTACTGCGTGGTCTTGGACTCCCGGTCTGCCTGGTAAGGAATTTCTGTTTTTGTTTATTGCTTTATGGGACAAGTACATATATATATATATATATATATATATATATATATATATATATATATATATATATATATATATATATATATATATATATATATATATATATAAATACCAGTGGAATATCCCCACAGTTCTTGGGTGCAGGAGCACCAATCTCCCAGTGTTCAGGCCACAATAGCCAATCCCTCCCCAAGTGTGTGACAGCGCTCCCCTCGTATATTGTAGATATACCTGCCCGGGCGCTCCAGCCACTGGGTTGACACTGGGTACATACAAACAACCGATCAGTATGTTCACTGAAGATCCGCCTCCGCGTGGGGTGGTATCCGGTTGGAGGGTCCCACCTTAGGATAGTCTCTGGTTTGATGACCTGGTCTGGTTCCAGATGCAGGCAGCGCACACCGCATGCATCTGTAGCATATATGCTGACTAACACTAATTTGCTAAGGGAAGCGTCCCTGTTTCGGGGTCTTCCCTACAGCACACAAGCTATTAGTGTTGGGGTCTAGCTGGGACCTAATGGATGTTCTGACCTAGTCCAGTGGAGCACTTCTCCTTGGACCTTATCTATCCCCTTGCTATCCTGCTTACGACTGACTAACTGACTAACTGACTAACTGTCCTAACTGTCAGCGCGAACTCCTTTGCACCAAACTGCCTCTCACCTCTCACCACAAATGCAGCAGCCCTATTGGCTAAGCCATGCCGCGTCATCCGGACGCCCCAAGGCCTTCTTGGGCTTGTAGTTCCTGCAGAGTCCTTCTACATAATGGCCACCTCTCGTGCGGCCCTACTGCGCATTCGTAAGTTTTGCGCATGCGCAATCAATTACAAAATGGCGGCCCTTTGCAAAGGGAGCCGCCGGAACCTCCGGCGACCTGCTTGCCCCATCTATCGGCCGCAACCCCCACCGCAGCTGGCTTGCACCTTATCACTCCCCCTGGCAGATCCAACCCCCGCACTGCGAGCAGCCACAGCGCCCTGGACCTCAGGCAAGGGGAACAGGAGAGGAAACACCCGGCTACATCTGTATAGGAATAAAGTCCATTGTATTCATAGTGATTTTTTTTCTACAGTCAGGTGATAGTTTTTGCAACCATTTTTGACCCAATTCTTCCTCTAGGAGACTTTGACATATTAAATTAAAGTAAAAAGTAACCTGCCAATCTATTTTGAATGACAATAATCCATTCTGAAAATATATTCAGCAACTACAAAATATCACATCTCATTCACAGGATACAATTACTTAAATAAGAACTATAGGTTAACAATACACTGTAGGAAGATTGTTTGTCAAACTCTCAGCTGGAAAACTTTGCAATTCTGGTGCAAAAACATGATCAATTTTAGCAATGAAAAAAGGCCATTGTTCTAATTATTATTTTTACTCTTTCATAAATATGCTGCTATCTACAGTATGCATCAGTTTTTTTAGCTTTGCGACTTTAACAAATTGCCACAAAAGAGTAAAAATGTCGATAATTTTATATAACATAGAAGGCACACACGAAAATACAAATATGTAAAACAAACCATAACTCATTATTCCAAAGATTTTGGTAATTGCATGTGACCATTTTTTTATGAATAGCATTGATGGTTGTAAATAAATTTGGAATAAAATCTATTACATATAGCACAAAGTGCAAGCTCAAAAACAAATAATTACTTAAGCAATTTATGTTGGATAGTACAGTATTCTATGGATAGTGCAACTAGAGCACAGAATATTTGTAGGACAGCGGACCTGCAAAAAACATTGAAAACTTACCGGGATAATGAAAAAATAAAAAAGATTTATTAATTACATTCTAAAAAACACAAACAGACTAGGACAAAACAAAAAATCTCCTCCTACGTGTTTCAAGCCATGTTTTTCATTATCCCAGTGAGTTTTCAATGTTTTTTGTGCGTCCACTGTCCTACCAATCTTCTTTTCTCTTGTTGCATTACTCTCTGGATTTGAGCGACGTGCAGAGGCTTCACTAATTCAGTGCATCTCATTCCTGCTACAAGACTGAATGCTGCAGGCTGGCCAGTTGAACCAGAGACAGTGTTACACATGGGTAAAGAGAAACCCCTCACCAGAAAGATAGGAGGCATGGGAATGACACTTCGAAATTGAATCCGGATACAGAGGTAACATACTTACTCTCTACGGATTATCTACAACTGCTGTATATTTTCCCCATTAATGCCCATCTTGTTTCTCGGTCACTCAACATATTTGGCACATGATGATTACTATTTCATCAACAATTTGTATGGTAAACCTGTTACCTGTTCCGGTGCTCAGAAACATTAGAATGCTGAGATGTAGATATAACTCCTGAAAGAGCATATATAGTGTGACAGAGTCACTGACTCAGTAGGCTGTGACAGTGAATGGAGAGATGCTGCAGCCAGTTCACCGAGTGTTAATCTCCTCAGACAGAGAAAGCACAGCTGAAGACTGATTTAACAGGGGCTTAAAAAGCAGGAAGTTGGTCACAGAAGGTGAGCTTGTTTTTCCACGTGAGGGTGGAGAGATTTCTCCTGGCTGGGAAGCCGTAGCTGTTGCTCTGGTCCCCCAGTCCTGCGAGGAGCTAGGCTGCTGGGACCAGCTGGGACCCCAACCCAGGATAAAGATAAAGATTGCTGCGAGGCTGGAAACAGCCTTCTCCCCGGAACCGTGCTCCTGTTTGCTGTTGGAGCTGCATTGCAGATAAGACTTTGTTACTATACTTATTGGTTATACTTTGTGTATCATATGTTTTGGGCATAACCAGATTAGCTGGCTGCCCTTATAGTAACAACGTAAAAAAATGCTGTATGGTGCTCTAAAACATTGATCAAAGCAGTAGCAAGTCCATAAATATATTCTCCAACTGTGAAAATCCTAGGAGTATCAAGGAAATGATAGACCAAAAAATCATATATAGATAACACCTATTTCCACTATGACACGATGGCCTGGATGGAGTTCCACTAAGATAAGTAACAACTACCACTTGCTAGTGTCCAGTCAGATTAATCGCTGTGGAACAGTAAAAAGGTGTATAAGAGTAGTATTACTCACATCTGGATGGTCTTCATGATATTCCTCCTCTGGTATGTGCATCCGGTCTTCCAAGAGTGACAACAAGGCAATGTAGGAAGGTTGGAGCACAACTGGACACAGGAAAAGAAGAACAAACTGCGAGAGAGTGTGTCCCAAAAAAATATTTAATGGATCAAACCATAAAAATACAGTGAGCCCACGGGCCCCCACCAACGTGTTTCAAGCGGAACGCTCTTTATCAAGGTGTATATTGACCCCCTCATACCTGGTCTCTGATATATACCCAGTTTCCCGCCATCCGTTCCCATCCGCTCGACGCCAAACCGCGTCACAAGTGGCGCGTCATGCGCGTCGCGCAATGGTGACGTCAGCGCGCACTGCGTGTATACAGAATAATCAAACGTTATTAACAATTGACAATTTTCAACAAATTCTGATAATAATGAACTCAAATACAAATATGAATATACATAGACCTAGCTATACAATGCCTTTATAACATATTAAAACCTAAATATTAAAAAAGGAAGGGAAAAAAAAACCATATCCTTCCACAACCTATAAGCTTAAACACATACAAATAAATTAAAAATAAACACTAATAAAAATCAAAAACCGTAAATCATACACATACATAATGTATGTATATCATGATTAACACCTGAAAAAACATCATATAGTGAACCATGGAGCATATTCTCCTGTAATGCATAAAAAAATACTGTAAGAGTAATAGTATCAAATCAAAATTGAAGTACATAATTATTTTAAATGCAAAAAGGAGAACGTGATTATTTTAAATGCCATGGACCACGTTCTCCTTTTTGCATTTAAAATAATTATGTACTTCAATTTTGATTTGATACTATTACTCTTACAGTATTTGTTTATGCATTACAGGAGAATATGCTCCATGGTTCACTATATGATGTTTTTTCAGGTGTTAATCATGATATACATACATTATGTATGTGTATGATTTACGGTTTTTGATTTTTATTAGTGTTTATTTTTAATTTATTTGTATGTGTTTAAGCTTATAGGTTGTGGAAGGATATGGTTTTTTTTCCCTTCCTTTTTTAATATTTTGGCACCCCCTTGAGAAAGGTCCTATTCCAGGACCGAAACGTCGGATTGGGTGACTTATCTTTTTTATTCAGATGCCCAATACAGTTTTTCATGATTACTGAACCGAGTGCAGTCTTTCTTTACCGGACGAGAGAATGGTAATGTTGTTTTTCTATTATTTGAGACTAGCACCTGTCTATATGAACCAGTACATTGAGTGCAAGCTGTGATGTTGGTTTTTATATATATATATATATATATATATATATATATATATATATATATATATATATATATATATATATATAAATATCTATATATATATACACTATATATATATATATACATGTATTAAAGCAACAACCCCTATACCCCCCTAACATACACATACAGTATACAGTATGCACATCAATATCAATGATACTATAGGCCAGCAGTGGCCCAACACCCGCAGGCCAGCAGTACCAATTCTGTGCCCCCCCAAATAAATGTCAAAACACCTTGTGCCCCCTCCGCTACTGCAAAATAGAAACAAGAATAAAAACATCCAATGTAATGACCCCTACCCCCTTAATCACCATAGCGGTTATTAACCGCTACAGTCATTAAGGGATTAACCCACCCTCACCCACCACTTGGGAGGCCTACATACCCTCCCCCACTAACCCCCCACCCCGTGAGGCCTAACCACCCTCACCCACTACCCATCCGGGAGGCCTACCCACATACCCTTGGGGCCAATACCCCCTCCTCCCACCCCCAGTAACCACAATAAAAACAATACACAGCCCCACAATAAACATCATTCTATTTATTAAATACATAACACACCCCCTGTGCCCCCCCATAAATACATGATTTATTCTTTTACATACAGGGTTCATACCCCAGGCCCACGTGAGTCCCCGGTGAGCCCGACGGGTCACCTCACAGACCTACAGGTTACCAGCAACTTGTTTCATACAGGTTCTGGAGGCCTGTTGGTGGGTCACCCAGGTGCCATGGCCCACCAGGTGGTCTCCTAGGGTCACCGTGGGCCACAATTGGGTCCCCACAGTAGGCCGACGGATGTCTGGGGGCCTCGGGTCAGACCCACAGGTGTCTGAGGGGCCTCGGGTGGTTCCCACAGGGGTCTAGGGACCCACGGGTGGGCACTACAGATCTGCGGTGCCCCCACAGATGTGGGGCCACCGGTTCTTCCCCGCACACTACGGGTCTGTGGTGCCCCCACAGATGTGAGGCCACCGGTTCTTCCCTGCAGACTACGGGTCCGCGGTGCCCCCACAGATGTGGGGCCACCGGTTCTTCCCCGCAGGTGTCCCCCGTGGACCACACAGCCTGATACCCGTGAAAAACCCGAGGATACCGCAGGTGGTCTCCAGAGGTCTCTCGCAGAACCAAAAGGAACAAACCCTGAATGTAAAAAAAATAAACCCGACCTACACATTAAATACATCAACCCCCCCCCCAACACATACACTACAATAATGTGCAAAATAACTATTATCCAGATAGGGATAATAGATTATCTGCCCATTATTAAACACATTAACTAGCATAATATAATAAATAAAGTTCTACTGACCTCATCAATTAGAAGCCCCCGTCGCCAGCACAATCCTTGTCCTCCGTACATAGCCAATACATAGCAATAACATTCAGATATCAATTAACCCCTTAGTCACCTTATCGGATAATAACCGCAAAGTTAATTAAGGGGTTAAGCCACCCTGGCCCAATCCCCACCCTTCACCCATTCATTTGTACAGTGGCTTCATAATGCATATATATATATATATATATAGAGAGAGAGAGAGAGAGAGAGAGAGAGAGAGAGAGAGAGAGAGAGAGAGAGAGAGAGAGAGAGAGAGAGAGAGAGAGAGAGAGAGAGAGAGAGAGAGAGAGAGAGAGAGAGAGAGAGAGAGAGAGAGAGAGAGAGAGGGAGAGGGAGACACATGATGAACCAATATACAAATAAATGTAGTAGGGTTATCAAAAACATCAAATGCCAATCTAAAGCATCAAATACCAATCAAAACATTGCATTTACATTGTATACATGATGCATACAATCTATGCACATGTACACTCTGCAAATGAATGTTAACAATACAATATTCCAAACAAAATACCATTAAATACAAACAAGTATAATATTAAATCCATGGAAGGGAAGGGGAGGGTTAATTCCCACTTATGATGCTAACCAGGAGTAGACAATGTTTGATCATGGTATAAAAATATAAACATCTTCATAGCATAGGACAGTTCATAAGACTCAGGATTCCAGATAGTCCAATATTAAACACACTCCCATAGATTATGCCACTAGCCATGTAGGTAAGTCTTATGTGGTGGTCTAGGTAACCGTGTGTAGGACTGATCACATAAATGAAGTAAATGGATTACTCACTGCTGACCTTGGGGATATCCTGGTACTGTCCTGCGTGCTCCTACCAAGGAACAATTGAAGAGAGTACAGGGAAAACGGCGGTGCATCTGCTGCTGCTGCTGAAGATTGGAAACCACAAACTGCAAACCACAAAATATCCTAGGTGCAAAAATTTATTTTAGGGCATTAATACATTTTTGCACCTAGGATATTTTGTGGTTTGCAGTTTGTGGTTTCCAATCTTCAGCAGCAGCAGCAGATGCACCGCCGTTTTCCCTGTACTCTATATTATTAAATCCAAGCAAGTCACCATAAATCAATTAGCATTCATTAATCACATCCCAAAACAATTAAAATACCATCCATTCCAATTACACAATTAACTATTGCAATCGTTAAACAGAACAAGTTACCATCAGACACAATATAAGTACACCAAAAAATACAATATACAAAAGCAAGCCTCACCATGACCTAAAGTACACAATACAAGTCCAAAAATTACATCTATCTAACTTGAAAAAACATTATACACACATTTATGCATACTGTAGCAGCATAACCAAAATTATTTTAAATACTGCAAAACAAGCTTTTAAAACAACATAATTTCTTACCCTGTATGTATATATCGATCTAGACATACATATATACAGTGGCAAGAAATGACCTTAAAAAAAAAAATACATGTAAAAAAATAATTGTATTTTTTTAAGGAAATATGATTGTATTGTAGTGTGTCTGTATGGATAAGTGGTATTTGTAGTAGAGCATGTTTTTGATAACTCTTCTATACTTATTTGTATATTGGTTCATCATGTGTCTAACTCTCTCTCTCTCTCTGTATATATATGTACAGTATATATATATATATATATATATATATATATATATATTGAAGCCACTGTATGAATGGGTGAAGGGTGGGTATCGGGCCAGGGTGGCTTAACCCCTTAATTACCTTTGCAGTTATTATCCGATAAGGTGATTAAGGGTTAATTGATATCTGAATGTTATTGCTATGTAATGGCTATGTATTTTGTTGGCAACGGAGGACAAGGATTGTGCTGGCAACGGGGGCTTCTTATTGATGAGGTCCGTAGAATTTTATTTATTTTATTATGCTAGTTAATGTGTTTAATAACGGACAGATAATCTATTATCCCTATCTGGAAAATTGTTATTTTGCACATTATTGTAGTGTATGTGTTGGGGGGGGGGGGATTGATGTATTTAATGTGTAGTTCAGGTTTATTTTTTTTATATTCAGGGTTTGTTCCTTTTGGTTCTGCGAGAGACCTCTGGAGACCACCTGCGGTATCCTCATGTATCTCACGGGTATCAGGCTGCGTGGTCCACGGGGGACACCTGCGGGGAAGAACCGGTGGCCCCACATATGTGGGGGCACCGCTGACCCGTAGTCTGCGGGGAAGAACCGGTGGCCTCACATCTGTGGGGCCACCACAGACCCGTAGTGTGTGGGGAAGAACCGGTGGCCCACATCTTTGGGGGCACCGTGGACCCGTAATGTCCACCCGTGGGTCCCCAGACCCCCGTGGGAACCACCCGAGGCCCCTCAGACACCTGTGGGTCTGACCCGGGGCCCCCAGACATCCGTGGGCCTACTGTGGGGACCCAATTGTGGCCCACGGTGACCCTAGGAGACCACCTGGTGGGCCATGGTGCCTGGGTGACCCACCAACAGGCCTCCAGAACCTGTATGAAACAAGTTGCTGGTAACCTGTAGGTCTGTGAGGTGACCCGTCGGGTCCACCGGGGACTCACGTGGGCCTGGGGTATGAACCCTGTATGTAAAAGAATAAATCATGTATTTATGGGGGGGCACAGGGGGTGTGTTATGTATTTAATAAATAGAATGATGTTTATTGTGGGGCTGTGTATTGTTTTTATTGTGGTTACTGGGGGTGGGAGGAGGGGGTATTGGCCCCAAGGGTATGTGGGTAGGCCTCCCGGATGGGAAGTGGGTGAGGGTGGTTAGGCCTCACGGGGTGGGGGTTTAGTGGGGGAGGGTATGTAGGCCTCCCGAGTGGTGGGTGAGGGTGGGTTATCCCCTTAATGACTGTAGCGGTTAATAACCGCTATGGGGATTTAGGGGTTAGGGGACATTACATTGGATGTTTTTATTCTTGTTTCTGTTTTGCAGCAGCAGAGGGGGCATGGACGGTGATGAAGATGAGGATGGCCTTCATCGTGGCAGCCGGACAAGGATGAGTGCAATATGTATTTAATGTATTTATAGTACTTTATGTATTTTACATTTTCACATTCACTATTATCCAATAGACCCCCGACATCAATCCCAGGCAGGAAAAAAGCCTGATTTTTTTCCTGATTCCCCTGCTTAGTGCATAGACACCGAAACAAGCGCAAAAATGCCGCAATACACTCCGGACAAAAAAAAACGCATCTGCCCGCGATTATCAGAGCGCCACGGATCTGGCCACATTAGGATAAAGGCGGCTGCACTGTACATCGGAATCCCGATTTGAAATCGCGGGATGAATTCCAGCTTTTCCGCACTAAGATGCGAGCACGGCGAGAGCAGAAAAACGAATTTTAGTGTTCTGGCTTTTAAAAACATGAAATTGACACAGTAGCAGAGTTGCACAGTACTGTACACATTATAATTCATCCATTTTATTGCAAACAAAGAAACAGAATCCATGAAATTCAAACAAAACATCCGCGATAAGCGCGGGTGCCTAGGGCGATTAGCCACGTTTCATGCTGCGTGGGGAACAGCAGAGAACTCAAAATCGGCGCCGAGATGTGTTCGAATAACGGCCGCTTCATCAGTACCCATAGCAGTGCCTTGTGTTTGAAGATAGAATTGTGAATCAAATAAAAAATAGTTTTGAGTGAGTAAAAATAAAATAGAATCAGTGATAAAAGTGATTTATGCTGTGGATAACGGTGATAATTGTAAGTAATGTTGAATGGCACATAGGCCGTGTTCATGTGCAATGATCGTGTACAGTGATGTGACGTCCATGGTGACCCACCTGTAACTCTCACTCCAGGTCACCCCCTCCAAAGCAGCCAGAAGTGCTGTTGTGTCGTGCACCAATGGTTGTAGGTACCTGTCGACATACCGGGAAACACCATCTCCCTGTAACACGTAGCTCACCACAAACGAAGTGCGACCACGGTGCTGAGGCAGGTAATTGAGTAACGCTAACCCACAGCCACGCGGGCGCGCCTAGAGTGTACAGTAGTCGTTCAGGCCAGGATTACAGATAGTAGAATAGTAATGGTACTTGCCAGGTTCAGGAGTGGAGAGTTGCGGATCGTCGGTGTGCGTAGCCAGGTTCAGGATTTGAGAGTTGCGGATTGTCGGTGGGTGTACTCAGGTTCAGGATTGGAGATAGTCGGATCGTAGGAGTACTTAGCCAAGGTCAGGACTGGAGCCAGGAGAGTTGTCAGACAAGCCAGATCAGGAGTAGAGAGAAGCGGAGTCCAAGGTGCTAGTAGGGTCAGGGAATGAGAGGTTAAACAGCAAGCAAGGTAATGCAAGGTTCAGGAACTAGATGTGGCAAGGTACGGCATCACAACGACTATGCTCAGTGATGTCTGACTGCAGACTAAAGGTATAAATAGGAGGAGCCTCCAATAGCCAGCCAAGGCGGAACCAGGAAGTGGAAGAGAATTGGCTTCTGGTGCACACAGGTGTGCCCTAGGAAACAGCCTAATCAGGGTTTAGTGTAGAAGTGCTTGCGTGCCGACCCGTGTGCGTCACGGAGGTCGAGGGGCGTGGCCTGACTAGCGCGTCAGCAGGGAGGCTGGAGGAGCATCCACGACGTGTTACATGGCGAGGGGCGGGATCAGGGTCTGCTGCAGAAGGACCTGAGAGGGGAGGAGACGGTCTTTGCACGCCAGGATGGCGAATCCTCACAGTAGCCCCCCTCTTTAGGAGCGACCTCCGGGCGACTCCAAGAAGGCTTGTCCGGAAATTTCTTATGAAAATTACGCACCAATCTAGCTGTGTTGACCCAGTGGCTCGGAATCCAGGACCTTTCTTCAGGACCGAAACCTCTCCAATGCACCAGATAGTGCAATCTCATATTCAGGTTGACCTTGGACCCCTTTCCGAAGGCCCTGTAGTTCCTTAATCCTCTCATCTGCCACTGTTTCAAGAATGTCGTGTTGATACTGAAGCCACAATTGCTCCCCCTTTTTCGGTCATACAAATTCAGGTCTTAAGAAAAAATCATTATTTATCCCTAGCTCCTCTAGGTGTCCCTTTATCTCCGCCTTTGAAAGGCTGGTTGATAGGGACCTCAGGACATTAGCTAGTGGGTTTTCCTTTTCAGCCTTGAGCTATGAAAATCTTACTAAACAAGAAAGGGTACGCCTCAAAACGTAAAAATGATGATTCAATCACCATAAAGAATGCCGACAAGGGGGGGAGCAATTGTGGTCTAGTCGTCGTGTCGTGTCCGGCCCATCATGTCTAGCATTATCTAGCATTGGATCTTTGGGAGATGGTGTTTCCCAGTATGTCGACTGGTACTTACAACTATTGGTGCACACACTACCTTCGTATATTCAAGACACAACAGCACTTCTGGCTGCATTGGAGGGGGTGACCTGGAGTGAGAGTTACAGGTGGGTCACCATGGACATCATATCGCTGTACACAATCATTGCACATGAACACGGCCTACGAGCCATTCAACATTACTTACAATTATCACCGTTATGCACAGCACAAATCACTTTTATCACTGATTCTATTTTATTTTTACTCACACAACTATTTTTTATTTGATTCACAATTCTATCTACAAACACAAGGCACTGCTATGGGCACTTCCTTCGCCCCCTCTTATTCTAATCTTTTTATGGGTCTTTGGGAGTCTGTTCACATTTTCAGCAGTACCAATAAGTTTCGTCAAAACATCATTTTTTATAAACACCATATAGATGACTTAATTTTTATTTCCCACTGATTCTGGGAGGATCATAATCAACAGACCTTTGCAGGTGCTCACGATGAAGGTAGTGATTATACTATACCTGCGTTGATTTTCTGACACCCTATATCTATATGATGCTGTACCTGACGGATCACTCTTTGACAAAGCGCTTCGGCGTGAAACGCGTTAGAGGATCCGCCAGGACTCCACTGTGATGCTGTTATAACAATACATTTTTTCAAATGGTTCATTGTCCAGATCTTGCTTTACGGCGGTGCACCGGTCTTCCACATCCTGGACCTTTGCTATTTCCACAACAAATCTATAGTGATTTTCACCCTCTAGTTGATACCCGATTCTAATGCTTATTGATACTGCCATTGCTATCATTGCAACACTGCCTGCCCTGGAGCTCGAACCGGCTTCTTTATTCTATGGATACTGTTCTATGATTAAGTTCATTATGAATATTGTACTACAGATCTAGCTAGCATTACCTTTCACGCAGCCACAGGTGAAACGTGGAAAAAAACAAGGTGTTTGTGGAGGTGGCAGCTGTGATGGTGCTTTAGGGGGTCCATTCTTTTTAGCTCCAACAGCATTTATCCTTCTACCTGCATTCAGTGTGGTCATGGAACCATACACGCTTGTGGCAATGTGAATGGTAAGTCTGGCTACAACTGTATGCATGTATTATAAGAGTCAACAGCTTTGAGAAGGATGTTACGTCATGTTTAAGCTCCAAAACTTGCAGAAGATCAATTTATACTTTGAGAATTAAAAAGGCGATACAGTTTTTTTTATAATAAATATACCTTCTTGTTTTGATCTGTACTTCATGTACCATTTTTTAAGGTTACTGGTTCCCAATCATTATTCTCCCCATTGCCATTGATTAAGCTGGGCATCAAAAAATTAGAAAAGCAGAATGAAAAAAAAAACTTGATTCTGTTTATCTAAATGCAGAAAGCAATGAATTTCCATTTACAACATGTGTGGTTTGCATTATAGAACTAGACGCTGAGTAGCCGGTGGCGAGACAGTCTGTCTGCCGATAACCTGGCAATACGCCGTCCCCTGCCGAGATCAGCATGCAGCAGAGAGAGATCCGCCACTCTCTCTGCGCAAACATCGGCAAAATAAGATTGTCATTGTAAAATTATCAACCAGTTAGCTTCAGTCCTAGAAATTTTAAGCAACAACATTTGAATAAAGTTAAGTTTTCAAATAAGATGACCACCCCTCCCCGCAACACCTGGCTGATGGAAATGGAAGTTGAGGGGGCCACATTTCTGCATTTGTTGGCCCAACCACTCTGTTAGAGCGGCCTACCTCATTAGCATCTAGTACATCAATAGGACCCAATTATGGTATCGATTCATCAATGATGTTTCTTTGATCTGGCAAGGGAACATCAACTCACTTGAAAAATGTGTCTCCGGTATGAATACTGTCCATACTGTCCATCCAGTTTACTTACCATCAGACTCCTAAAACAGTTAATTAACTGGACTGTAGTGACAGTTTAAATTCTGGACATTTGAAGACTAATTTATTTTGTAAACAAACTGTTTCAGTTTGCTCTTGACAACCAGCTTTATTGTACCTAATTTATTAAAGGATCTCCGTCTAGGTCAACTTAAAAGGGCTTAAAAAATAGATAAAATTAGATAGCTATTGAAGATATTCGCGCTTAATAAATAGCAGATAGAATAAGCTGCTCCTGAGACATCAGTTGTACAAGGCAAACACTCATTGTCAGCAGCTTCTGCATCTTCCTTGTGCTCACAACGTGTTGCTTGCTACTCTTGTTGCCAGTGTCTAGATTTGAGAATGTACTGTAGGGATATAACTCTTTTGTGTGACCGGGTTTACGACAGGCCCAGCATACTTAATTCTTCAGATCATCAGAAAAAAAGAATGTGAAGGGCGCAATTTTAATTTTATAAGACACTTTAATTGAATATACACATATCAATGCAATAGTATGCACTCACACACACAAATAGTAAAAAAGTATTAAAACTGAATTGATTCAAAAATAATAAAAGGTATATTTGCCTGAAAAGAGTCTAAGGGCCATAGTAATTGACTCAAATGATCAAACCAGCTATATACAATCTCAATAATGAAACATAGAAACACAGAATATAACATAAGACTTGGATGAAAATGATGAATATCAAGTATAAATGTACACCACCATTACCCCATGTAGCAATCCATCAAACCAGAATAAAATAAAATCATTAATGATGCTTCAAAAATGATGTAAAACTTTAAAAAGTTAAAAGAGACAATTCAATAGATAAAAATGCACGATTAAAAATTAAGCCCACCACACTCACCATCAGCCAGCACTAGTACCCCCAACCCCTCCTGGAACAAAATAGGGGCCACCCACGCCAGAAAGGGTACAGCTCCCTAAGCTTCAGGCTCTGAATGAACCCATCCTCCATAGACCTGCACTCTTCCATTCCACCCGGAATGAAAAATTACCCATTTCAGTCATTTAGACAACTCCAGGCACCGCTTAAACTTACCCTTTCCATCAGATGTCGATTTTGGCCCGGAGCAGACCCGAACGCAACCTTGGAGCGGCAGCCATCTTACCCCGGTCCTTCCCTGAGCCGAGCTGGAGCCTTAATAGTTTTGGCGCGAAGGAAAGATGACGTCATCTTCGCGCATCGCCCTCTCACGAGATCCCGGATGCCTCAAGATGAGGTCAAGATGGATGAGATCCAGTCTCTCGAGACGAAAGCACCGCAGACCTGGATACATTGAGGGACGAGGAAGAAGATCTGGCGGTCTGTCCTCTCTCTCTGCCCTCGCAGGACGATCCGGAGCTCCGGACGGAGTAGACAGACTGCACATATGTATCTCCCTACAATTGACTCTAGGATTGCAAAATAATAAATATTAAATAAATAAAAAAAATTAAAAAAATTATATGTTAGTTGCCACCCAGTTTAGATAAATATAGGAAGGTTAGGAAACATAGTAGGGGTGAATTAGTTTTTCACAGTCTCTCATAATTAGGCAATTGTAGGTTAGGTAAGAATAGGCTTAAAGTTTATATTCCATTAAGGTAGTTTACACATTTGAGTCATGGATGAAATTGAGAGGGCAAGTTAGAAGAATGGTACCCTAAATATATACTGTTTTGATCCACTGATAATCCACACACATAGATAAGGCAACGATCAGGGATTCATTATGGTTTGGGTATTAGGTAGTAAGGGCACCCCGTAATAGGTTTTGTTATTAGAAGACTATTAAGATTAAAGATAACGTTTAGTTCAGAAGTAGGTTTGGTAAGGATAAGTGGTTTATTGTAAATATTCAAGCCGTAAATACTCATAGCAAGAGGCAAATCTATTATAATTAATATATTATAAATAACTCAGTTGAAAGTATCAAGAGAGGTTCAATTAAGTATTTATTATTTATTCCATATGTTTATGCACTTCCATATATGGTTCTTAATTTAGAGTTTTTTAAGGTTATATAAGCTGTGTTAATACTCTAACACCTATAAGTTTTGCTATCCTATATCACCAAACTTTTGTTTAAATTGGTCTTGTATATTTACAGGTATGCATGGGGGGTACCTGTGTCTGTGCCCACGATATCCTCGATATCCTCCATGTCACGTGTCACATGTCATGTGTCACATGTCACATATGTGATATAGAGCACATAGATAGCTGGATAGATGGATTTTCTTACGCCATAAATTATATCGCCTTTTCATTAAAACCTGATATGGCCATCTGATAAGACACAGTTAGCTTGACCGTTGTACTACTACAACGAGACCTAAGTAGTTTGATATTAGAGGCGGGACGCCTGATTAAAGATTAATAACAGGGAGGGACGGTGGTTTAATATTAATTATAGAAATGTCTATAAATGCTAAGAAATTAAGGTTTAAAATTTTAAAGTTTACACCGTTTAGGTTTCTATGCAAAAATTTTTTTTTTTTACGTTATATTTTTATATCATATGATATAGTTTATTTTATATATATATTTTCATATATTTTTATATATTTTCTTTTCTATATATATATATATGTTTTATATGGTATGAACTCTGTATGAGTTTGTTAGGTTATATGATGTTGTTTGGGTTTAGGTTGATACAAGAAACGTTTTATCCTTATGTTGAGTGACCAACATGTTTGATATATCTACCGCAGTTTAAAAAGTCAATCAATTCAAGAAAGAAAGCCGGTGGGGATAGCCCCGGCGTAACACATGTGTTCTCTTTTACGGTCCCCAAAGGAGAGGGACTGGACACAAGACCCAGGGAGGCCTGTCTCCACTACAGGAGGTCGGCTCACCCAAGTGGTGAAGTCAGCAAACCTACCCTCTGGGCGCAGGAGCCGCACTCGAGACGAGCTCTTGTTTTGTTTTTCATCCATGGCTACTTTTTTTTTTTTCTCTTCCTTTTTTCATGTTGATTTTTAAATTTTGTTTTATTCCTCATGTAGCCTTCAATGTTTGGTCCACCCTTCCCTATCCCCTCCCCCCATCCCCCCTGGAATTCGGGAACAAGGAGCCGCACAGCAGAACCTAACTGACACAGAAACAACAAACGCATCGATGAGAAACCTTAGAGTTGACATCATTAGTGAGTATATGAGATACAACATAA
The DNA here is from genome assembly GCF_040206685.1 of Ascaphus truei. Classification (NCBI taxonomy): domain Eukaryota; kingdom Metazoa; phylum Chordata; class Amphibia; order Anura; family Ascaphidae; genus Ascaphus; species Ascaphus truei. The sequence goes on along the minus strand of NC_134484.1, from coordinate 207,366,033 downwards.
TACACCTCTCCTACTGTAAAATATGGTGCTAACTTTAATATCTCAAAATGTGAAAGGCTTTAACAGCCCAATAAAGAGAAAATTAGCCTTTTCAGATTATAAAAGAAAACAGGCAGATGTGTTGTTTCTACAAGAGACTCACTTCAGCAAAAATAACTCACCCCAATTCTTAGACAAGGGCTTCTCCCAATTTTATACTGCATCAGCTTCGGTTAAAAAAAGAGGCGTAGCCATACTATTTAATAACAAAGTGCCATTCGTAACCCAGACAAATAAAAAAGATACAGAAGGCCGATTTATCATTTTAGTGGGCACAATACATGAACAACATATCACATTAGCTTCCCTATATGCCCCCTGTGTGCAGGACGCCGCGTTGTCTAATAATTTCTTCCGAATACTAAACTCAGTTGCTAGAGGTAACATCATCCTTGCAGGTGACTTTAATATTGTGATGCAAGCGACGCTAGATAGATCAGGAGGGAATGATCCAGACAACAAAAAGACACATTCCTCTTTAACCAAAAACCTAAAAGATAACCAATTGGTGGATATATGGAGAGAGATGCACCCAACAGACAGAGATTATACATTCTACTCCCATCCCCACACCACATACAGCAGAATCGACTACTTTTTCATCTCGTGTCAACTGGTTCCTATGGTCTCTCGCTCAGAGATCCATGATATTTCATTGTCTGACCATGCACTAATAGAGCTAAGGTGCAACAATATCCAAGCTAGTAGGCCGGGAGCGAATTGGAAACTCAACTAATCAATCCTAAAGATACCCGAAATCTGTGATGCATTAGGTCAAGACATAGAACTGTTTTTTGAATTAAACACAGGCTCTGTAGAATCCCCTATGATATTGTGGGAAGCTCACAAAGCAACATTGAGGGGCATACTGATCAGCATTACAGCCAAGAGGAAAAGGGAGAGCGATGCCAAAATTAATACACTCCAAATCAAACTACAGTCCCTCCTAGTATCTCACAAAAATAGTCCAGATACCCAAACGACACAGGCATTAAAAGACACCAAAATTGAATTGAATATGTTAATGACTTCCAGGGCCGATAACTCATTGAGTTGGTCTAAGAGAAAATGTTATGAAAAGGCTAACAGGCCGGATACGATGCTGGAGCGAGTGCTAAAAGAGAGGCAATCCAAATTTAACATCCAAGCGATACGCTTAAAATCTGGTATACACACAGCCAACCCCAAAAAGATAGTAGAAGAATTTGTTCATTCTATGGTTCCTTGTACGATGGGAAGAAAGTGGTACATAATAGTAAAATAAACAGAGCTCTAAGAGATTTCTTAACCATCTCAAAACTAGAGAGATTGACAGAGAGCGACAGGAGTAGGTTGGGAGCTGACTTTCACTTTGGAAGAAGTGAATCAAGCCATTAAAGAACTTAAATCATCAAAGGCACCTGGGCTGGATGGTTTCTCGAGGCTATATTATAAGAAATTTGCTAAATCACTTGCCCCAAGGTTGCTCCACATGTTTAACGCTATTTTAGCGGGAGCCCCAATCCCCCGAGACATGCTGCAAGCATCAATATCACTAATTCACAAGCCTGGCAAGAACCCGCTGAATTGTAAAAGCTACAGGCCAATATCCTTAATCAATACTGATATTAAAATCTATGCTAAATTACTGGCCAACAGACTAATCCCAGGCAGGAAAAAGGCCTGATTTTTTCTAAGTGTCGATATTGCCGATGCTTCTCCCCCACCAACTTGCCAACTTTAGTTGGCAGGCCGGATTGCCGTAAAAATCTAAATTCTAGAGTGCCGATTAGCAGCGAAAAGCTGATCGTGGCTACTAGAATTGAGCGTGTTTCAAAAAGTGCCAATAAGTGCCGAAAAGTGGCTTATCGGCACCCGGCTGCCGAAAAGTTTTTTTGTCATTAAAAATTTTTTGTAGCTTATTGGCGCTTGTTCAATTGGAGAGGCAATATTGGCAAGAAAATGGTGAAAAACGGCTTTTCGGTGCTTACTGCATGAGGAACTAAGTTATTTTCACTTCTCTTGCATCAGCAGTTGGCTGGATCTCCAAATGTGAGGGCAGCACCTTCCATGGGTCTTCGCTGGGCTGTTCAGTATGATCAGTGCTTCTGCCAGGTGTCTGTTTGAGGTTCCACAAACCTCCGCTGTCCGGCAGTGACTGTAGCTCCTCTCCACGGATGCCTTCAGTACCTGAACAGTATCCTATGCAGTGCTTGATCGCCCAGCCGGTCTGCCATCACTGACCGGAAGTGACGCATCCTCCTCGATGATCAAGCCGGTGTGTACAGCTCCCAATGTCTCTTCACTTGGTGCAGGCAGAGAGTGGATTACAGAGATTTGCCGCAATCTGTGCTTACTTGCTACCTCCTACGCATTTCTCCACTTAGTGTGGATTCATCAGGGATGGGTATGCATCCCATCATGCCCCATTATATATAGTTTGAGCATTGATTTATAAATTAATGTCACTTGTTCCAATTAATCAATTGATAGAGTTATCAAATTAGTGTCTGGGCAAAGGGATAATAAGGTTATTAGTGGTTAGATCTATTAAGTAACATATACTTATTCATATATTGCTGTTATAAACAAAAATATATTTGATCTATCTATTAGATAAATAAATTGAGTTAGTGAACATGTATGAAATTATATGATCACCATTGTTTCAGAGACAAATTCTGTTTACTTTACAACCACATCTTTAAACGTTCTCTGGAAATCATGAGATTATAAAGTGCAATCTGTACTGATATAAAAAGTAAGGTGAATTAAATAAATACCAAGCTATACTCAAATAAGCTAAAATGTATTGAACTTAACTTAAAATTCTAAATACATAAATCCTTGAATGGCACATGGATGAATTTGTTACAACCATTAATATCATATGTAAAACTGAATATACCGTAAAACATAAATAAAACAGTATTTATGAATTATATTAAAATTGGTGTAAATGTTAAAAGATAAAATCCTCATAAAATCTATATTCTTAAAATTCTATATCGTTGAAATGCTAATAAATCAAGGTCTTCATTCAATCCTTATGGGAATAGAGTCTGCAGTATACTGTACATATCCAATAAGTCTCTTGTCTCCTTAATTTGCCCATTCTATCTACTCTCAATGAGCTTGTTTTGATATGCACAATGCCTTTAATTTGAAAGCTCGAGGGGTCATTATTATTTTTGTAAAGGAAATGTCTTGAGACTCCATGTCCCCGAAAGCCCTTAGTGATGTTTCTCCTGTGTTCTCAAAATCTTTAAGAGGTCTTTTAGTTTGCCCGATATATTGCTTTCCACAACTGCATGTTAATAAATAAACTAAAAATGAGGTATTACAATTAATGTACTCTTTGATTTTAAAACTTTAGTTTGTAGTGTTTGATCTAAAATATTTTGCTTCATTCCTAACATGTGGGCAAGTGAGCCATCTAGAATGCCCACATTTGTAACAGCCTGGCGGTGCCCCTGAAAGCCAGTTCCCCTCAATTTTTGGGTTTTGCGCATAATCTTGGGCACACTGTTCACTTTTCAAAGCACTTGGTGCGAGAATATTTTTAATGTTTCTCGCTTTCTTAAAAACAATGTCTGGTCTTTCTTCCAGGTTATCCTTAAGGATGGGATCATTGATCAGCACATTCAAATGTTTTTCCATAATTTTTCTAATGTTCATCGCACCCCTGTGAAGTGCTATATACGTTAATGGCGCTGTATAAATAAAGATGTACATACATACAAATGCAGTTTTAATCAGTGTTAATTGCAGTGATTATAATGCTAGGGGAAAGCAAAAAGACAAACAAAATACAAATAATGAAAAAAATTAAAAGGCTATTGTACCACTGCCTGATTGTTAGGATCTGAGCACAGTTAGGTCCAATATTCAGTGGTTCACTATTGGTTATGACCATTCCAACTGGTGAGTATTTACTGTATACCTTCACTGAGAGGGGGGTGGAAATTATGAATTAACTCCTTGTGGTGAGAATGACATTTTTCTTCATAGAGATTCCAAAATTGTTTCTTTGATGTTTATTGTGTTAACATTGGAGTAGAATATACCTGTATCTGATCTGCAGGGACAGGGTGGTGGGAGGGAAAGAAAGAAGAAACTCTAATAAATTAACATTATAAAGTTCATGGATACATGATACAGAAGACCAGAACTTAACAAGGCCCCAGACAGGAAAAAGCAATTCAATAAAGATTTTTTATTCCAGCTGGAGCCAGCAAGCTCAACACAAAACACAAATAAACCTATACTCATTAAACACGTTACCTACTGGGGGAAAACTAGCTGGCTTTTTACTGAGCACCACAGCAAAGGCTTACCCAGGGTTTGCTTCTGCTCTCAGATGAGTTACTAGACCTATCTGGTAGAATTTGTGGCAGAGCACTTTCAAAAATCATGCTGAAAAGTCCTGCTCTCCGCTTCTCCAGCAAGGATAAAGTCCCATAGCACAAAAGTCGTTTTGAATTTCCTGCTGGCTAGGCTCACAGCCATTTTTTATGAGTCTCTGGCAAAGCCTTGGAGCACAGCTCTTAGCCGTCTGCACGTCAGGATCAGAATGAGCTATGGAGCACTAATTGGATTCTCCTTTTCTAGCTTCCCTGCTACCATAGGAAAGGATGATAGAGGGGTTGGCGACCAATGAAAACATGAATGCTGCTCATGGACCAATCAGGAGGAGATGGATCACCTGCATTAGCTAATAATGGCTGTACGTAGAGAGTTAAAGGACTTGTGGATTGAAATACAACTGGGCCAATGGGAGCAGTGCTTACCAAGGGGACTCGACAATGGCTTTCCCGGTCAACAGGATATCTCTCGCTGAGCTGGCACTGTTCTGGTTGGGGAGGCAACCATTTGCACTGCTTCTCTGGCGGATGCCCCCAGCAAAATCTCTGCCCCTAGACACTTTTGTTTGTCCCCTGCACCTCTCCTCCTCCTCTAGTCCCAGCAGCAGCAATTGGACGGGTTTTTCAGCCTTGTTTGTCCAGAAGGGTTTAGTAGAACACCTAATTTGGAGGAAGATTAGATTATGAAACCTTAAGTGCTTTGAACATTCTTATTTTCATTTGCTAATCATCCAGAGTGCATGTGTTTGGATCCACCACTAACCCTCCACATTAGATGGTAATTGTGATTGAAAGGGATACTGAGATCAATGGTTCTGGGATCCACATCTAAAATGGATCCTTTAGAGAAATGGAGAAAACAAGAATCTTTCATTAAGACTCTTGAGATTGAGGGTCTGGAGATGGTAGATTCATTTAGGATCTGGAGATTGTAGATCCATTGCAGTAATGCCCTGTCCAAATCACCCTTTCTGGGGCCCATAGAAATATGTTCCATACCAAAGAATGTTTGAACACTTGTGGTACCTCCATGCCTATTGTTGACATGGCGTGCTATGAGACTCTCTAATTTCCCTTCTCCTTTAAAAGGTGGTGAGCTGTGTCTACATATTTATTGCCGCTGTCACAGACAGCAAGATGCCACTTGTCTGACATTTTATGAAGTGATGAATCTGGTACGGTTTCAAGTTATTCCAGGTAAAGAATTTTTTACTTGTATCATAAATGGGGAAGTTGTACACCTGTCACATCTGAATGATCATTGAGGTTTTGTCGAGAGAAATGTTGTAGTCAACTCAAGAAGAAAAGGAAAGCAAGAAAACATCTTTAAAGCAAGAAAGAAGAACTACTCACCAGAGACTGCTCTTCAATCAAAGGAGGATCCATTGTTTCCAGATTGTATATTTTGTTCCACCTTGATATTTTTTGTTTATTTTTCTGCCATCTTGCATGGATTCATTTTTCATGGTTTTTGGGATTTTTTTTTATCGCCCATAAGGCTAGGAGTGTTTTTTTTGTTTGTTTTAATTTCTGGTTGGGCATCAGTATTCTGATGGTGCCCCTAAGGAATTGACTAATAAAACTGGTGACACTATTGATTAATAGAACTACTGCCCTTTACTGTGCGTGTATGGGGGTTGGTTTTTTGTGAGTAGAGGGGATGGGCAATTGGGGATATTTGTCCTGGGAGAGTGTTTACTGGTTAGGCATCCCAGGGGGTTGGGGGCGGGAGGTGTTAATCACTGGGTTATTTTAGCGGTAAGTACAGAATTACATGACAATGCTTTACTACCCACTGATGTGGCCAAAGGGTGTATGTGTGTAGTTTTATGTTTATATTAACCCCTTGGAGGCCTTTTTGGCTAGCTTGAAAGAAAAACAATGGGAAAAAGCAGGCACTAGAAACTCAGGAAACAAAAAATGAAAGATATCCAAGAGAGCGTGTGCCCATTAAAATGAATTTAATGGAGACTTTAAAAAACAGCTACATTACGGGGTACACAGACCCCCACCAACGCGTTTTGAGCGTAAGCTCTTTTTCAAGGTGACAATATAAAGTACTCACCAAACTGTTTATATACCCACGAGGCGCGCTGCTGTCCACTCGCCGTTCACTTCCTGAAACCTTCAGTAGTGACGCGGGCGTGATGACGTCAGCGCGCAACGTGGGGAATACAAAATACTCCAACTTTATTGACAACAAAACATAAAAACAATCATAATACTAAGAATACAGATATGAATACCTGGTATATCTTTCAACAGTGCAAAACACTGAAAAAGAAGAAAAAATACATAATTAAAAAGAAACATAATTAAAAAGAAAATACCTAACAAATGGATGGACTAGATGACTAATATATTGATGCATATAAACACACAATGGTATAAATCGGAACCATTGTGAATATGTAAAAAGATGTATAAAACGTCAACATCCATTTGAAAAAATGAAAAATCGTATAATGAGCTGTAATAGGCCTGGGAATTAAATACTGGGGCCAACAAGTGTAATTAGAAAATTAGTCATAAACACTATAATTCCATATCATATATGATTTGTTAGACTATTGGTAGGGGAAAAAAAACATATGCTAGAACCAAAATTGTACTTATATTCTAAGTTGTCAATAGAACAATATAAATGTAGCACACTTATGGTAAATGTAAATGAGGGCAATGTACAAAAACAGAGAAACTTTATATGGAATTTGAACAATTAAATAATTCCATAGTTGGACAATATAATTAATTAATATAAAACAAAAAATAATATATAATGATAACTTTCCCTTCTCAGGGTTAAACCTGCATAAAATGCAGGACACCCCTTTGTTTTTAAGAAGGCCAGAACCATTGCTAATTCAGTCTCCCTTAGTCTTTTCTCTAGTAAACAAAATAATAATACTAGACGGTTACCCAAGGGAAGTTTCAAATGTCTCAAATGCATTTCATGTAGATATATGCTCCCCAATTCATCATTTACATCTTTTGTCACTGGGTGTGAGTTCCCTGTTACGTCCTTCATTAACTGTGATACCACATTCGCAATTTATGTTTTGAATTGCGGATGTGGTAAACAGTATGTGGGCCGTACTACACGTGCCCTGAAGGTACGTATTAGGGAGCATATGAGACTCATTAGGAAGGGAGATCTCATCCACCCGGTGGCACAGCATTTTACCAACTGCAGATTGGGAAATATTGACACATTTACTTATATGAAGATAGAGCAAGTGCCAAATCCCATCAGAGGTGGCAATAGGGTTGAACTTCTAGATAAACGCGAACTTTATTAGATCTTCACATTAAAAACCAGAATACCCTACGGCCTTAACTCCGATTGGGACTTGGCACCCTATCTACATTGATTAATAATTGTTTTCTTCTGCTACATTTGTTTATACATTTGTTTATATATTTGTTTATTAATTAACTTATTAATTGATTAATTTTCTGCTATTATAATTTTTAAATTTTATTTTTATGCTTTAATTTTTTGCCCCATATCTTCTTTGGGGTGTCCTGCATTTTATGCAGGTTTAATCCTGAGAAGGGAAAGTTATCATTATATATTATTTTTTGTTTAATATTAATTAATTATATTGTCCAACTATAGAATTATTTAATTGTTCAAATTCCATATGAAATTCCTCTGTTTTTGTACATTGCCCTCATTTACATTTACCATAAGTGTGCTACATTTATATTGTTCTATTGACAACTTAGAATATAAGTACAATTTTGGTTCTAGCATATGTTTTTTTTTCCCTACCAATAGTCTAACAAATCATATATGATATGATATTATAGTGTTTATGACTAATTTTCTAATTAAACTTGTTGGCCCCAGTTATTTCATTCCCAGGCCTATTACAGCTCATTATACGATTTTTCATTTTTTCAAATGGATGGATGTTGACGTTTTATACATCTTTTTACATATTCACAATGGTTCCGATTTATACCATTGTGTGTTTATATGCATCAATATATTAGTCATCTAGTCCATCCATTTGTTAGGTATTTTCTTTCCTTTAATAGAGATATTCATGTTTTCTTTATGATGTTTCTTTTTAATTATGTATTTTTTTTTCTTTTTCAGTGTTTTGCACTGTTGAAAGATATACCAGGTATCCATATCTGTATTCTTAGTATTATGATTGTTTTTATGTTTTGTTGTCAATAAAGTTGGAGTATTTTGTATTCCCCACGTTGCGCACTGACGTCATCACGCCCGCGTCACTACTGAAGGTTTCAGGAAGTGAACGGCGAGTGGACAGCAGCGTGCCTCGTGGGTATATAAACAGTTTGGTGAGTACTTTATATAGTCACCTTGAAAAAGAGCTTACGCTCAAAACGCGTTGGTGGGGGTCTGTGTACCCCATAATGTAGCTGTTTTTTGTAGTCTCCATTAAATTCATTTTAATGGGCACACGCTCTCTTGGATATCTTTCATTTTTTGTTTCCTGAGTTTCTAGTGCCAGCTTTTTCCCATTGTTTTTCTTGTAACTACCTTAGAAAAAACGTAAGCACACCCCCTGCTGTGGATGAAGACTGGACAGTCTTAAGGACATCTACAACTCAAATATATATCACCTGCTTATTCTCCATTCCGATAATATATGTTGGGTCACTTTATTGTGAGGTCTCTTACTACATTGCTCGTGGGGACCCTAGCCCACTAGTCGGATTACAATGGAGTAGTGATTACAATATTATTGTTCTACATGTTATGGGTTGATATCCCTTACTCATTATTCAGGGGGTTCACACTTCAGGAATCTTCAATCAAAAATTTGAACTTTATTGTGGTTTCTTTTAGTACCATATTGAGGCTTTTTTTCCTGAGCACCACACATTTGCTTTTTGCTTTTTGGTTAGCTTGCCATGACTAGGTGACCCATTGGCAATACATATGTACTGTCATTTTTTATTAATAACTATTTTAGCATCTATTTCAGGTTGGGTTAGTTTACCTTGACAATGTATATATTGACCATTATATACATTGGAAAGACAGGGCTGATGTCAGCCTGGACTAGTTGATAGATTTTCTTACCAGGTTTGAAGCAGGGATCTTCGGATCTGATGACCATTAATTTTATATCTGGGGAACCCCTGCTTCCTAAGGCACACCTCCATAGTGCTGCTGGTATTGTGAAAAAGAAAAAATGTGAACAAGCGCTAAAGACTAAAACACCAGTGTGACAAGTACAAAATATATATATAAAGGCTGCCTAGTAATACTGTCAGTACTAACAGAAAAAGTGAAAACAAAGAAAAACCTGGCGCCAAAAGTTCATTGGATAATCCTGTACTCCTCAGGGAATCAGCACACTTGCTTGACAGGCCATGTAGGGGAAAAAACACAAACAGACACAGATCATAGTGCAACACTGTAGGGTTAAAACAGGTCTACACTAATACACACACTGCACATATAACATAGAGACTCCTAGTGACTATAAAAACTATTTATTAAATAAAAAGAACTATGCCATAAAATGGTATGGACAAATGAGAACACCGCTGGTCATCCAGATGGGAAAAATCAGAGCCCTACTTACAAGCAGCAAGGCAAATACAGGCAATGCAACAAAGAGTCCTCCAGGTGCTGCTGATGTCTTTGCAGAGATGTGATTCCTGCTGCACTGTGACTCTCTTGCTGACCCTCCCTCCAGGGGTTAACAGGAACAGTGGCAGTGTTGGAGGCCCACTCCAAGCAGCAAGGCAAATGCAGGCAATGCAACAAAGAGTCATCCAGGTGCTGCTGATGTCTCTGCAGAGATGTGATTCCTGCTGCACTGTGACTCTTGTTCTGACCCTCCCTCCAGGGGTTAACAGGAACAGTGGCAGTGTTGGAGCTCTGCTCGTGGGGCTCACAGCTCTACTCCACGTGAGGCTGCTCTCCTCACTTCCTCCTCCAGTTACACAGGCTGTCTCAGAGAGTGCCCGTGCCCTTAAAGGGACAGTACAAGCATCCTGTATGCCAAGAACTAACGGCTGCAATGGGGCTCAAATGTGACCAAGTGTCCCAAAAAGTCCAATACCAAGCTCAAAGTGACTGTGTCACCTGCCCTATGCGTTTCGTGGATGTTACTCCACTTCCTCAGGGGCTATAAAGACTGACACTGAATGACATATACATATACCCTAACCAATTAAAAATTAATTGCCCAACCAATGAGGAACCTGCAGCGTAGAGTTGCGTCAGCAGCAGAGAACATGTTTGGAGAATCCGGAGCAGGAATCAAGTGAGATGAGTATTCCTGAGTAGGAGGGACCTGCACGCTTCAAATGCGTGCCACGGGTTGTATTGTACGCCCCGACGTTGGCACGAGAATGCGAATCAGTAGTGGAGGCATAAAGCCTGGAGCAGGGTGCACGCACACAACTCGCCTGCGGAACATCCCAGATGGAGCACCATCCATGCCAGCGACGGGAGC